>NC_056601.1:25021480-25064260 GCF_018340385.1 Cyprinus carpio
GTCCTGTCAAGGCTATGGAGGGCGTCTGTGAACTCCCTGTTTGTCCTGTCAAGGCTATGGAGGCCATCTGTGAACTCCCTGTTTATCCTGCCACAGCTATGGAGGCTGCTTGTGAACATTTGTCCTGCTCTGAACCAGCCCGAGGAGGCCATCTCTGAACTCTCGTTCTGTTCTGGACCAGCCGTGGAGGCTGATTGTGAACTGCCTGTCCACCTACATGCTACTAATGAGTCTGAGTGTGAATTGTCAGCGGTCTAGTCCCAATCAATGGCCTTGGTACCCCGAAGCCTATCCACCAGTTTTGTCCCGATTTTCCGACAATGTATCCTAAAGTTTCTGTCAGTCCTGTTTTAATCAATGTGTCTGACTTTGAACCATTTACTTGTCCAGCTTTTACCTTAACTGGGCTCCCTCATAGTATATAATAGTTCTGTCAGCGTTTCCAAAGACTCCATGTACAAACTCATAACCCCTACCCAGCATTAGCCCAGAAACTATAAAATGCACTCATGTCTGTCCTAATACCCCTGTCGTTTGCCAAAAAACATTAATGAACTGTCTGCATATCTGTTTCAACAATAAGTCTAATTTTGAATTATGGGTCTATCCTGTTTCGACCAAAGAAGTCTGATTTTGGGTTGATGGGCTTTCATTTTCTACACTCAGTCCATGAGACTGTAAATGCACTGTCTGTCTCTTGTGTCCTCAGTTTCACTAGGCCTAATCTCCGTCATGGGTTTTCCTGATCAGTCTGGTCTGGCCATGGATGGCTCCTGTCCTGCTCTGGTGGTCTTCGCTTCCTGCTCCGCCCCTGAAAGCACTCTCTTTCTGCCTTGGCACCCTGCTCAGCCAGCTCTAACTCTCAGTCCCTGTCTCTTCACTTCCACATGTTCAAGTTCCACATACACAGACAACAGACCAGACAAAATTAAAACCACCAATTTAAAAAAATGCCCACATCACAGTAGTCAATACACTAAGGAAAACAAATAGGGTTTTAACAAGGACTTAAAGGGGTCATATGATGTTGCTAAAAAGAACATTATTTTATGTATTTGGTGTAATGCAATGTTTATGCAGTTTTAAGGTTGAAAAAAACATTATTTTCCACTATACTGTACATTATTGTTTCTCCTCTATCCCCCGCCTCTTTCTGAAATTGCGTCATTTTAAGAAGCCTCATGGGGTCTGAAAAGCAAGGTGTGCGCTGATTGGCCAGCTATCCAGTGGGTTGTGATTAGCCAAATTCCTAAAGCGTGTGACGGAAATTGTATGCCCCTTGCCATACTGTGATGCGTGTCCCGGTCAGAACACTGATGTGACAAGACAATAACAATAAAACCCATTAGCAAATGAGACATTTGTTGCATCCAGTGGGGACATAGTTACGGATTATAATGAATTATGCTGTGTTTTTACACCTTGGCGTTGCAACGCAGACTGCGAAAACATAAAACCATGTGTCTGCATTTTTGATCAAATAACGACAAACAACAAAGCGCTACTCTACACCAGCAGTTCTCAATTCCAGTCCTCACTCCCTGAGCAGGGGAAATCTGTTGAAGTTTACCTCACTTCATAACATTTTTTTTCACGGATTTGCGCTGCTCAAAACTCACGTTTGAATCATCAGTGGCATGTAAATTTACTTTACAGACTGTGAGTCAGAACAGCTAGGCATTGAAGTCGTCTCTCCCAGGATCAGGAAACAATCCTACATAAAATGTCCTGCACACATCTAAATATTTGGGTTAAAATGTTTTGGAACAGTGTTGTAAATACAACTTAACCAATGATTTCTAGTTGTGTCCTATTTTGGAAGGCCAAAGTATTTTCGCTTTCACCATGAAACAGCGTCTCCACGACATGAATAACCTGCGGCAACAGCTTGAGAATAAAAGGTTTTACCGCCTTTCTTTGGCGCTGAACATTTGGGCAGCATTATGCAAATCTTCCCACATTGTGACGTAGACATGTGGGGGGGGGTGTTTAAACGCAGGCATTTTTAGGAGGGCGTGGATGAGTCTTAACTTTTTATATAAGAATATCTTATTTGAGTTTGAGACTTTAATCTTTGCAACTGTATAGATCTTCTTTATAAAGAAGTGACATACAACCAAGTATAGTTGACCCATCCTCCAGAATTCCCTCCTCTGCATTTAACCCATCCAAAGTGCATACACACGCAGCAGTGAACACACACACACCCGTGAACACACGCCCCAGAGCATTGGCCAGAAGCCATATAAAGGCTGCGGCGCAGGGGAAGCAGTTGAGGGGTTCAGTTACTTGTTCAAGGGCACCCCTAAGTCATGAATATTGCCATCGCGAGACTCGAAAACTACAACCTTAGGGTTAGGAGGCAAACTGTCTAACCATTAGGCCACACGCTTCCCCCTATGCACCAAGAGCTTGTAACACTCCAAAGAGAAAGGAAAAAAACTATATATGACCCCTTTAAAAATAGACAAGGAACTGGGGGCCATTCCTAATCTCGTTAAGGCAGGGTATTCCAGAGTCATGGCCCTGCACACGCCAAATGCACGATCCCCTCTATGCTTAAGCCTAATGTGAGGGGAACACCAACAAAGCCTGGTCACTGGGATGCGTAGGCTTCTAGACAGAGATAGAGATGATGAAGAAGTTCAGATAGATAGACGGGGAGTTTGGTTATGTAGGGATTATATACAAGAGACAATAATTTTAAAGTCTGTTCTCTGACAAACCCGACGAAGCAATCGTAGAGATCTAAGAAATTGGAGTGATGTGTGCATGATTTAATGACACTTTAAAAGAATTTTGGTCCCCTTAGCACGTTTTTGGACAAGCTGAAAGAGCGTGCAATTTGAGATTTAGATATACCGCAATATAAAGAATTGCAGTAATCTAGACCAGACATTAACCAAATGAATGAACAGCCATTTCTAGAGTTTTAGGAGTGAGAGAATTTTGAATTTTAGACAGTAAATAGCTAATAGGGAAAGCTGGACCCACAGTAACAGAAGAGATATGTTTTAATTCGGAAATTGTACTGGGAAATGCTTTAGTGTCTTCGTGAGATCTAAACAGGATAAACTTGCCACAGCTCAGGGCTTATAACACTGAGAGTTCTCTTTTGGACCGAAAACAATTACCTCAGTCTTGCCAGGATTTAACCTCCTCTAAAACATGCAGAGAAGAGAAGTGATCGCTGTGGACATTTTTTTTTTTTTTTTTTTTTTTGATTGGTAGATAGATTTGAGTGTCATCTGCATAGAAATGAAAATACACAGATTTTAAGTAGAATAAGCCCAGAGGCAGCATGTAAAGAGAGAAGAGATAGGGAGCTAAAATGGGAGGCCTTGGTGGTAGGCTGGGAGTCAGAGGAGCAGGAGAAGAAGAAAAATTACCCAACGGTCACTAAAAAACTTTCTAATCAGATGGGTATGGCTGAAACCATTTCAGAACATTTGCTTTCAGAATTTACCAAGACTCTAATCTAGATAACAGTGAGAGAGTAGTCCTATGGTATCAAAAGTAGCCAATAAATCAAAAAGGAATAAGAATCAACAGACTCCCAGAAGAGAGGTAAATATCCCATTTAACACTCTCAAAAGGGCAGATTCCAGTGCTGTGAGTAGACTTAAAACCAGATTAAAAAAACTCATAAATACAATTACTAGTCAGAAACGATGAAGTTGATTCAGCACAATTTTCTCCAAAACCTTTGAAATGAGACACATGGACCTGGCCTTTCCATCCCTCCCCCTTTTCCCCCTCCTGTGTTGTACAGTGTTTAGAAGCCACTGTCTACAAATCTTGTCCGTGGTCTTCTATCTGCTGCAGCCACCACAGGTAGACTTCCAGGTAACATTTCCCATGCTCCATTGCACTGATTTGCGAGGCAATCACACACACTTTAAATACAAGGCCCTAGCCACTATTTAGGGCAGAGTATTGTTTAGCGTTTATTGCTCTCTCTAGTGAGAAGCTACAGTCCAAAGTCCCATTAAGACAAAGTAGGTGTCCACTCCGACGGCCATCTTTGAAATGCCTCTCAGGCATCCAAGTGCATACTCCCTATCTCATCTTGAAGATGGGGGAAACATCAAATTCTACAAAACTGTTAAAAATAGGCTTTGTGAATTAAATTTCACATTTGAGATTCACACCAAATTAAATCTGATAACAACTGTGTTGTAGACTGTTGTTTATTTTGCTTACGTAACGTTATAAACAAGCTTGCTATTCAGTCTGAGCGCACGTCTCAGAAACGCTGACTGTTTCTATAGAAAACCGTGATGCTTCTTATGGCAGCTGCAGTGACGCGCTGATTTTACCTATTAGCGATGCTCCTTTATTCATAACGCGAGCTTCCTGCGATTGAGCGGACCATATTGAGCATGCATTTGTTCCCCTGCAAAACTCTATGAGTGACATGTCTTGGGTTTCCTATCGACTTTACTACTGTACAGAGACAGTCTAGTTTCCCAGGAACCCTCCTTTATTCAGACGCGTGCTTCCTGCATTGACGCCCATAATTGAGGCATTGCTGTTTGCTCTCATTGATTCAACACCTTCTCTCAGTGACCTGTCTTGCTGTATCCGTTAGTGCTTTGCTACTGTACCGATCCCCATCTATTTCTTCTTCCAGTCGTATCTAGTGTTGTTCATTTGCTGAGTTCCTGTGTTTAGATCCTAGCCTGCGTATCTCGGGATTCTGTGTGTTCTTGCCTCCTGGATTTTTTGGCTTGTTCTGAATGACAATGACAATTTATTTATATAGCTCACTTATTTTTCAACTTCTGGTCGCACTCAATGTGCTTTCCAGTAATGTCATTAAAAACAGAAAACCACACAACAAACAAACAATACAATTATAAATCATAACAAATATCCTATCAGCCATATAGCTGTTAGAAAATAAGAATGTCTTTAGCCTGGACTTAAAAATATTAACAGGAAGAGTCTAATGGAGAGTGGCCAGTCGTGTGTGGATTACCCCTGTCGGGCTGTGGCCTGTTCTGATATTGTATGCTTCTCGCCTGGACTCTAACCCTGTTTTGGATTATCCCTTTGCTCTGCCCTCTGAATTCCGCTTTGAGTATAGTTTGACCGCCATGCCAGTGTTAGGAATATTCTGTTGTCTAGCCCCTTTCAACCTTGTTTCCCAGTGTTGATCTTTTTGCCTGTTTTGCCATGGTCTCTCTTCAAACAAAAGCTTTGCAATGGATCCGCACATCTCAGCATGACTGTCACTCCATAACAATATGTAATTTTGACTATACCACATTACAGAAAAATAAGAAAGCAGAGATGGACACTCGAAAGAAGTGACTCAGACTCAAGTCTCATATGTTTATAGACTTCCAGACTTGACCTCACCAATACTTCAGACTTAATTCGACTCGAAGAAAAAAGGATTCAGTGGAAAATTAAAACAACTCAAGCTCCTTTATCCCAGATACTTATATATAATTGATATTCAAATGGCAGACCGCATCCGCACCCTGGCATCCATCTGGACCGTGAGCCGTACCAGCACGTGAGCAGCTCATTCAAAACAGGTGTAGCCGCCTCACATAAATATGCTATCAGGGTCATTTTTTCAAAATCTAGTTCACGCGCTATATTTTTACTTCTGTATGATATTTTATCAAACGACCCAAGTGAGCTTTATTTCAAGCCTTTTCGGCTCCGTGCGCCCTTTCTCTCTTCTTCGGAATGCGCTACCGGCGCCAAGTTTCGGAAGGCTGCAGATTACGTGGTTATATTAATAACCAGAACATGGTGAATACACAACAAATTAGAGACTCATTTTCCATTAAAACAAACCAGATAAACAACACATTCTGCACATATATAGTTCTGTTTCTTACTTTACTATCATCAGATGTAATTTATCATTAATTATTCTGTACGAGCTTAGACACATTTCATTAAAGAATCCTGTAGCCTAATTATATTTGGAAAACAACTCGACGGCTTAGCATTAGCTCACGGACATATACCCGCTAAACTGTGTAAACGTGGGGCTTCTTGTTTTTTTTGCTCAAGATGACGAAATTTTTTGATTATTGTACGCGTACATTGTTTCTAGTAGGTAATGCTTTAAGCTAAAATATTAAAACTACGTACACATTTCAAGAGCAAAACCCTTAAAAACCCTTGAACGGTACCCGTAAGAGAAAGCCGACAGACTTTCCAAGTAACCGTGCGTAGTGTTTTGTACTTCGCTATTCCTCCGCACAACTAGCGGGCAGAGGATGGAGGAACCAGGAGGCTAGTTCCACGAACATATCGTAGTCGCTAGAACACCGAACGAACACGAGCGGCATAGACCAACGCCTCAGCATTACATATAACCTGCAAAGCCACACCTCCGACAGAAAGGCCTTGGAGGCCGCCACACTTCGGTGCAGTGAGCCTTGAACCCTAAGGGTGAGGGAAGGCCAGCAGGACTCATATTGACATAGTAATGGCATCAACAATCCACCGACTGAGGGTCTGCTTAGTGGCGGGCAGACCCCTCAAGTTGAAGGACCACATAACAGACAAACAACTGGTAAGATCTCCTCCAGATGGCAGTGCCTCTGAAGACATGTATCCAGTGCTCAAGATTGGACACATGCAATTTAGCTTCTGCTGGCTAGGGGTTCTGAAAGGAGGGGGACAGAAAGCCTGAAGTACAATGGGGCATGGTACTGAGGAGGGTGCTTTAGGGACTTATCCTAGCATAGGTTATATAAAAGCTTTGACCAATCCGCGGCGAAACTCTAGGAATGACGCGGGGGCACGTTGACAAACGGCCGTGCAAAGCTCTTTTTTAAGCGAATTTCAATTCAAGCATATTCAATTCAGTTTATTTTGTATATCGCTTTTTACGATACAACATTACAATCAACTTTACAGAAAGCTTAAGTTTCTACAATATTTAGTAGTAGCTATTCCAGGTTTGGGAGCCAAATCTGAAAAAGCTCTACCTCCCCTTTAGTGGACTTTGCTATCTAGGTACTATCAAAAGTCCAGCGTTTTGTGACCTTAGGGGCGTGATGGGTTATAGCGTGGTAGAAGACTAGTTAGAGTGCGCAGGGAGCTAAGCCATTAAGGGCCTTATAAGTAAGTAATAATATTTTGTAACTGATCTGAACTTAATAGGTAGCCAGTGCAGAAGACTGTAGTATTCAGGGGTAATATGATCATATATTTTCTTGACCTGGTAAGGACTCTAGCGCTGTATTTTGGACTACCTGTAGCTTGTTTATTGAAGATGCAGGACAACCACCTAGCAGTGCATTACAATAGTCCAGTCTAGAGGTCATGTACAATGCATGAAACAGCTTTTCTGCATCAGGAACAGGTAACATGTTTCGTAGCTTGGCAATGTTTCTAAGATGGAAGAATGCTGTATTTTGTAACATGGGAAATATGATTTTCAAAAGACAAGTTACTGTCTAATATAACACCCAGATTTTTTTACAGTGAGGAAGTAACAGTACATCTGTCCTAGTTGCAAATTGTAAACTACGAGATTCTGTGTAATGTTTTCTGGTCCAATAAGTAATATCTCTGTCTTATCTGAGATTTAATAGGAGAAAATTATTGGTCATCCAATCTTTTACATTTTTAACACACTCTGTTAGCTTAGATAATTTAGAAGTTTCACCTGGTCTTGTTGAGATATATAGTTAAGTATCATCAGGCATAACAGTGGAAACTAATCCCGTATTTTCTAATGATATTACTAAGGGGCAACATGTATATTGAAAATAGCAGATGGACCTAGGACAGATCCTTGTGGCACTCCATATTTTACTGGTGATAAATGAGAATGACTCCCCATTTAGATAAACAAAGTGGTAGATGATGGACAGGTAGTGATCTAAACCATCTTAAAGCCTGCCCTTGGATACCTGTATAGTTTTGTAATCTATCTATGAGTATGTCGCTGGATCTATGGTGTCATGAACGCAGCACTAAGATCAAGTAAACTAGCAATGAGATGCAGCCTTGGTCTGATGCAAGAAGCAAGTCATTTGTAATTTTAACAAGTGCAGTTTCTAAAGTGCTATGATGGGGCCTAAAACCGACTGAAATTTTCAAGTAGAGATCATTTTTTTTGCAGGTAGGAGCACAGATTGAGCAGACACAGCTTTTTCTAAAATTTTGGGCATAAAGGGAAGGGTTTGAAGTGGGTCTGTAATTTGCCAGTTCACTCTGGGATCTAGTTGTGGTTTCTTAGCCAGAGTCTTAATAACCGCCAACCCAGATGGTTTTAGGGGCCATGACCTAAAGATAGCAGCCGAGTTAATAATATTGAGAAGCAGTTTTTCTGCTACAGGTAATAACTCTTTCCAGTAATTTGTTGGTACAGGATCTAATAAACATGTTGTTGGTTTAGATGCAGTGATAAGTTTATTTAGCTCTACCTGTCCTATAGTTGCAAAGCGCTGCGGTTTATCTTTGGAGTCACGATGGAAAAGAAGCTGAAGTAGTAGGCAGCTGTAGAATCTACATTTTGTTATTGTATTTCCTGATGTTTATCTATTTTATCAGTGAAGAAATTGCAGAAAGTCATTACTATTATTTAGCACAGCGGAGGGAATATTTGAATCGGGTGAAGCGATCTGGCTATTTGTTAATCTAGCCACTGTGCTAAATGAAAACCTTGGATTGTTTTGGATTGTTTTTGAGTTTGTGGATATGCTCAGCCCTGGCGGTTTTAAAGTCTGTCTATAGCTGGACATACTGTTTTTTCCACCTGTAATTCTAAAAACTTCCAAGTTAGTTTTTTCTCCATTTTCGGCTCCAAGACTACGAGTTTCTTTCTTGAGAGCATGGTGGTATTACTGTTGTACCATGGCACAGTACGTTTTTTCTCTCTAACCTTTTTCAATTTGATGGGGCAGCAGCTTCTAATGTATTAGAGAAGATAGTGATGGCTAACCAAAGGCCCTTCTTAAGTGTCAAACTTCGATCTAAGAAACCTCTCTATTGGTTCAGCGAGGAGGTTTACAGAGAGCGAGACACAGCCAGGTCCCATGGTGGAACCTGAGTGCATTAGGAGGTCTGGTGGCTTTCCACGGAGGAAAGCGTGTAATCAGTCTTCCCACAGACGGCCACCCGAGAAGGGCATGGTAGCAGTTGCAGCCACCGCGGTACATCTCCAGAGATGAGTGGGTCAACCCTGTAGAAATCTAGCCTGCAAGAACTCTGGTACTGAGACCGACCGGACAGTTAACTGGGTCAAGTTGAATCTCTACCAAGAAGTGAAGAGTCTCACTTCAAGGCATACAGTTTCCTGCAGGGAACCTGGATTAATGGTCTCAACAACCCGGTTGAGGGCAGGAAGCTGAGTTGTGCCCCCTCAGAGGCCACACCAATAACTTCCACAGCTCCGGTAGTGGAATATCATGCCCTCGCCTCTGAGGAGGAATCCCCTCTGTTGGGAATCTCCCATGGAGAGCTGTCGAGAAGTAAAATCAGGTCCGAGAACCATATATTTGGCCTGGCCAGAACGGGGCATTTTGGCAGCAGCGAGACAGATTCCCTGCCCTGGCGAGCCTCTCCCGGAAAGCATGAGCTAAATCAGGGAAGGCGGCCTGGATGAAGCTATTGGCCATGTTCATTACCATGGCATCCAGCCCCAGTGGAGCTGGATGAGTCAGAGAAAGTACCAGAGGGGACAATGCAATGTCTCTCTTGAGAGTCGCTTAATCAAGTCCACCTGGAGCCCTGTCCAAACATTCTCCAAATCCTGACACACCACCTCTGGGTGTAGCCTCCCATTCCCTGGGCCACGCCACCTCTGCCCTGACAGGATTCCATAGTTGAGATGCCCAGGGAATGTGGAACTGCTCTTAGTGAAAGGAGGTTTCCCTTGGGCCCACACAGGGATCTGGTGTGCCAGCTGGTACAAGGGATCTGACACAGACCTCTCCTGGTGGTTGATGTGAGACCACCGATGTATTCTGTCCATGCGCGCCAACATGGCGTTCTCATAAGCGATCTCTTAGGTCGGAAGAAAGTGTTTCAGTGCTCAACAATACGGCCAGCATACTCCAGGCAGGTTCATGTGCCACATGAGATGGCGGCCTGCTGCGGACTTCCAGCGAGGCGGGGAGGTGAAAGCAACTCCGGTGAGGGATGCATCTGTCATTAACGTTATGCAACAACAAGGAATTCCCAACACTGGCCCCTGTGACAAGAACCAAGGTTTCCTCCACATGTCTAAGGCACAAAAGCATCGCAGCGTGACCTTGATCATGCAAAACCGGATTTCCTCTGAGAGAAAACCCCTTGATCGTGAGCTGCTACTGTAGGGGTCTCATGTACAGCAGGCCAAAAAGGTATCACATTGGGCGCGCTGCCATCAGACCCAGCATACTTTTTGAAACTGCTCAACAGTGAGTGACCAGCCTCTTTCACCATCGAGACTGCAGTGAGGGATCAACTCGATCTGAGCAGAGACAGCTGTGCCTGCATGGTGAGTCCGAGAATCCCACACCACACCTAGATAAGTGGTCCTCTGTAATGGAGAAAAGGACACTTTTCTTTGCGTTTAATCTCAACCCAAACTCTTTCATACCTGCAAGAACGGCTGAAGCAGCTGCGGCTTTGTTTCACGAGCCTCCTGTAACCTGATCAGCGACAGAATTGGCCGGCGTCGCCGAACAGGTCAGAAGAAGCAAGCGTGGCGTCGTCCAGGAAGACGCCTGTCAATCCTCTTTTATTTCAGACAGGTGTCAACCAAAGATGTCTCTCACCGTGGCCACTAGGGGCTGCCATAAGACCGCCTGATTACTTTGGCGGTCTCGCTTTGTGGCGCCAGAGAGACAAATCAGCGATTTCTGCAAAGTTCTTGAATATCTTCTGATTTTACTTCCTCACCCTCCTTCAGCTCTTTCAGCAGGCTCAGCCTGGTAAGCTTGTAAAACTGCCATTGTATGAGAGGCAAGCACCAGCCTGACCTGCTGCCATATCCTTTGCCCACCAAGCTGATGCCAGTGCGAAGTGGCTTGGTGGGGGCAGTGGGCCAGGGCTTTTAGGGACAATGGCCACACCTGGGAGACAGATAACCCGCGAGTGTCTGTTCAGCCCGGGCATCACTCTATAACCACGCTCATTTGGTCCCGTGACATTGCTGTAACAATAATAGAGAGCGACTAAAGAGCTAAGGCCGAATATGGTCTTGACCACAAGAACTGGGGCACCTCAGTGTGGAGATGGGAAAAAAACTGCAAGGCAAAGCACATGTAGGTGGGCCAGCTTGGAGACCTAGAAAAACACACCATCTAATTTGCTCTCTGAGGGTTCAAACTGTCGTTCTTGGCGGGCCATTGGAATGGAGGTGGCAGCTTAGACCTAGAAAAACACTCATCTAATTTGCTCTCTGAGGAGGTTCAGCTGTCTTCTTGGTGGCCCAGACTGGGGTGGTTCCTCTGAGAATGACAGTTTAAGCGGCAGAGCCCCTCTCCAGTGGGAAAAACTGCACCCTCAAAGCGTGCTTCCAAACCCTGGTAGGTGGCGCTGGATACGGATGGCCGAGGAGGGATAAAGGGACTCGTCCATCTTCATCCCCCCTCCACCTGATCTCACGTTGTGAACCCGCCACGACCGCCAATCGACCGCACTGCCTCTCACTGCCAACATAGGCCAGAGCCGCGGGGAATGCTGGCGAGGGCTCCTCAAAGAGAGGCCTCTGAGAGCAAAGCATCCACAGCCCGAGGTGCTCACAGTGGCGGACATCTCAATCCCTTGCAGGAGCTGGCCTCGCCATGCTTCGGCTCCTAGAAAAAACAACACAAAGACTGTGTATATCCCCGCCCATGATGTAGCGAGGGCAGGGAGGAACACCTACAGCCTAAAATGCTGCTTATCTGTATCACCCCCTTTGTCAGTTTTGTGCTTTGATCTTTGGCATCGGTATTTTTGATATATAGTGACAGACAACGGTAAATATGACATATACACACACACAGAGTGCTACTTCGCTGAATGACAGAAGCTGCTGCGGTCTCTAACTAATGTGTTTTTATAGCTTCTTGGTCAAAAGCATCACCCGTCCGTGGCGTGCGCCCGCTCCGTGAGTCTGATTACAAACATGATTCAGAACGCATAGTCCGCGCTAAAGTCATTCGCTTTATTGGCCTTAACGAGTTCCTGAAAGGGAACTATTTTGACTAATCACATGGCCTTGCATGTAATAAATATAAAAAATACAATACGTGAAAAAAAATTCTTTTTTTATTTTTTGTCAGACCTCTACTTGGGAAAATATAGAGGTGTGCCTCTTGGAACTTTAATTGGATACCACTGACTTATATCATAAAGAAAATGTATTTGTATGGTTTTGCAATATCTGTGTCAAATATCTCGCGCCTTATGTGTCATGGTATTGACCCCTCTGTATGTAATTTGATTACAGAAAACAGAGGATTCTTAAGGCATATGAAATGGTTCCAAGAGGCATATCGGCAGAAAGTTTAAATTAATTAAGAAAACATTTTACTCAAAACACACACAGAATTGAATTAAGTGGAGTTATAATTGTGTTTAACACTTTGTTGTACTGCTCGGGCTGTTGAATCAGTTTAGGATCTGGTCAATTTACTCGTTATTAGAGCAGTTTAGTAATGCTGCCCAAGTCCACAGCTATTATATTACAGACCACAAGTGTGGAATGTGGCCGAAGTAGCAGTTTTTGGCTGATGAGTCTAGTAATATTCTAAATCCTGTTCTTGATGTTGGCCGATTGGAACCATGAACAAGCATGTAAGAAATGTACGTACCGTCGATTCATTCTGCAAATATGGTCAATCACCCCACTATGTAAATAACAAAATTTGCAGTTAAAACTGACTGTCTCTAATATGTAACTATTGTCTCGGTCATGTGTTCACTGCGGAAAAGATTGCTCAGTACTTTAAAGTACTTAAAGTACAAAAGACTCGCAATCCGGCTATTTGTCCAGACCCTACGGGGATGGGCAGAGGCCCGAACTTTCCCATGACTGGTGGTTTGGGACCTATCTTACGTTATGCCAGATATTGTAGAAATTCATAAGAACCATCTGTGCAAATTCCTGTTTTATTTCACCTGACCTTGATGGTTTCTGAATGGTTTTTTTATCTCTTCTGCAGGGTGAAAAAATGTTTCAGTGAAAAATTTTGCGAGACACTGGGGCCCTCTGCGCTTTCATTTATATTTTTGGATCTGTATTACCTTTCCTCCAAAGGAACCTTTCTGGTGAATTCTCTGTTTGATTTGTGGAATAGGTCTGACTAAAATGTTTGGTAACCTCTTTACAATAATGTTTGTTTCTGTATTCATCATTTAATTCAAGGTGAAGTTTGAATTGGGTGTGAGACCAGCTCTTTCCCAGTGGAAGGAATATCTGTGATTCTGGGGAACAATCTGGCCAGGGAGCGGGTGTGGAGTGATGTGTCATCACCTTTGATTGTTTACATCTAAACCTTTTTCTTCTGGGGATACTGATGAGGAGTATGCAGAGTTTATCTGATGTTTTTTTTAGCATGTGTGGTGCCAGTTGAGCAGCTGCACACTACAGAACGGGCAGAGAACCCGTCTTTGGGTGGGCGATGGAGGCATCTCTTGGCCACATACTCATCTTTCTGTGTGTCTCCGGGTGAGTTGATCAAAGAACAAAAGGCAGATTCCACCATAAAAGGGTGGTTATTTGGTCACAGGTAATGTCCGAAGGACAGTGTCGCACAGGGGGTATTTTGTTTGTGATGGGATTCTGAATAAGAAAATGGACCCTCAAGTGGGGCAACACCTCAGACTAGAGCTTTTTCTGAAGGAGTCAGTTGTGTACAAATAGTAATTCCAAACGCCGGTTTCGGTTGATGGTGTGAAACTCTTCGCTCATGATGACTTATCGGAGCATCTGTGGAGTGAAAAAAGACTTATGATCGTGTTTAAGCGTAATTTTTTTTTGGCCTCGACTAAAACGTGATGTATCTAAATATATTCGAACATGTCATACATGCCAGATGTCATGGTAAGCCTAATCAAAATCCAAAGCTGATTCGTCTTTGCGGCCAATTCCTGCTGTGTCTGAACCATTTAACCATCTAATTGTAGATTGTGTCGGACCCTTGCCTCGATCTAAATCTGGTAATGCATATTTGGCTGACCATTATGTGTCAAGTTACACGATATCCCGGCTGCCTTTTGCGTTTACAGTCAATCACGAAAAAGTCTGTGATTAAAACGTTGTCTCAATAATCATGTGTCTGGTTTTTTGGGAGAATACCTAAAATATTATAACAATCAGATCAGGGTACTAATTTCACTTCTGGCATGTTTGAGGAGGTTTTGTGACAGCTAAAAATTACTAAGCATAATATATCCACTGCATATCATCCTCAAAGTCAGGGTGCCTTATAGAACGCTTTCATCAGTCATTGAAGTCCTTACTACGTGCTTATTGTATGGAATTGGATCGAGATTGGGAGGAGGGCTTACCTTGGCTTATGTTAACAGCAAGAGAAGTGACTCAGGAGAGTACTGGGTTTAGCCCAAATGAACTTGTTTTTGGGCATACCGGTTTAGTGGGCCGTTGGCTGTTCTGCGAGAGAGCTGGGTATCTACTGAACCACCGGAAAAGTTCACTGAATATGTGGATGGTTTTAAAAGACGACTTTTTGAAGCTGTTAAATTGGCTAAGGTAAATCGGAAACGGGCGCAATCAAAAATGAAACGGTTTGTATGATCGTAGAACGGAACACCGTTCTTTTTGTGCCGGTGACCAAGTGCTGGCTTTGTTACCCATTGTTTCATCGCCATTTAAAGCTAAGTTTGCCGGTCCTTATGTCGTCATAAGACAGGAATCTGATGAAAATTATGTCATTGGTACGCCAGAGAGAAGACTTAAAACTCAATTATGTCATGTGAATTTGCTTAACCTTATTATGTGCGGGAGGACGGGGGGGCATCGCCTAATAAAAAGAATCTGTTGCTTTATCCGTAGATCATGCCTCATCAAGGAATGAGTTGCCTTTGGATTATGAAGAGGAAGCTGTCGACCTGAAGACTGTGGTGATGTGTCCTCGGTTCAAGTAATTCAGAAACTTTGAAGACTTTTGCCAACACTTTTTGATCATCTTTCAAACTGAAAAACGTTTGGAACTGGCTAAGTTAATCCAGGAATATTCATCGTTGTTTTCCGATCTTCCTTCCCAGACGCACATAGTACAACATGACATTGATGTGGGGGATTTCCCTCCGATACGTCAGCGCTTTTTATAGGGTACCGAGTCAGAGGTTAAGTATCTGCTGATAATAATCTAGCTGGTTCCATCACTGTCAAGTTGGGTCATCTCCTTGTCTGTTGGTTAAAAAAAAAAAGGACGGGACATTTAGATTCTGTACAGATTAAAGAAAATTGAATACAATCACTAAACCAGACCTCTTTTTAGTCCGCTACCACGTATAGAGGATTGCGTGGATCGGGTGGGCACAGCAAAATATCTTAGTAAATTTGACTTGTTTGAAAGGATATTGGCAGGTCCCCGTGACCTAGCGTGCTCGTGAAATCGCCGCTTTTATTATTCCAGATGGTGTATATTCATATAACGTTATGAGCTTCGGACTGCGATATACACCAGCCACATTTCAACCGGTTATTGAATTGTGTGGTAGCTGGGGCTTGAGGGGTGTGCAGTTTACTTGGATGATTTGGGTCGTGTATAGCGATTCATGGGAGGAACATCTATTCCAAATTCAGTCGCTGTTTAATCGCTTGAAAGACGCTTGTCTTACAGTGAACCTAGCGAAGTATGAGTTCGCTCGGGCCAAGGTGACTTATTTAGGCAAGGTCGTTGGTCATGGCGTTGTTCGACCGGTGAATGCAAAAGTTGAGGCAGTCATTAAGTATCCTCCACCCTGTACAAAGCGGGAGTTGATGCATTTCCTAGGGATGGTGGGGTACTAACAGAATTTTTGCAGGAACTTTTCCGAAATAGTTGCCCCATTAACTGATCTATTGAAAAGCATCACATACATTTTTGTGGAGTTCAACTTGTCAAAACGCTTTTGAGAGTGTTAAAGTGCTGCTTACTAGTGCTCCAGTGCTTGCGGTGTCCTCAGTGGGCTAGACCATTTAAAATGCATGTAGATGCTAGTAAGGTAGGGGCTGGAGCCGTCCTTTTACCGGATGACAATGAGGGAGTTGACGTCCGGTATGTTTTTTTTTCCCGAGAAAATTCTTGTCATATGGAGGTTATGATCACAATAAATCACAATGGACGTACCAGCCCCTCCCATGTAAACGTCAAAATGCTGAAGTGCCCAAACCAGTGCCAATGCTTCCTTTTCAATACCTGACATGAGGATTATAAATGGCATTTTTTTTAGCGAGCCATTAAATGATTTTGAGACTCGACTCCGACTCGTGACCAAAGACTCAAGACTTGACTCAGACTCTAGGGATAAAGACTTAAGGCTTGACTCTGACTCCAGGGTTAAAGACTTCAGACTTGATTCGGACTTCAAGTTAAAGACTTGTGAACATCTCTGGTAGATGTAATTTATCCTAATATTTGGAAAGATGGGTTTTAAACTTTTCAGTAATAAAGCGTTGAAAAGTAATTAGTAATGAACTCGTTTGGCTTGTTCCCTGAAGTGGCTTCAGGGTAGATCTGAAGAGGAATCACTTGAGTGTTCCCTCTGATCTCACACAATGCAAGAGGGTTTAGATTTGAATGTAAACTTATTAATGGTTTCTAATCTCAATACTTTTATTGTATTACAATGGTTGGGCAGTATAGCTCTCGGACAATGTAAAAACATTCAGTTCAACTGACGCATCAAAAAGTGCTAATCAATAATCATCCACATGCATACAAATAAATGATCCTCTCCTTCCAAGAACTCTTCAATTCAATTGCCCTTCTCTGCTGCCAAAAAAAGAAAGATGTTCATGCCAAGCAGACATTGTGCTGCCAATTGTTTTGTACATCCAGTCTCAAAATCAGTCGCAGATTGACCTAAATTAGCATAAGGATTAAACAAGGGATTGAAATAAGGAACTATACTTGTTACCCGACTGTAAAAAAAAAAACAAACAAAAAAAAAAAAAACCTTGATACTGGGTTACTAAATACTGATGATTAGCAGTAGCATGTGCATTTAAGCCCCCGATTCACTAAGGTAAAATCTAGTAACTGCAAACATGTATCGCATCCTTCGCCAGTAGGACTGCGATCTCTGTATGCAAGACAGGAACATTGGCCGCCTTCACTGTCGTGAAGTGGATTCCACTGAACTTGGGGGATGCCAGGTGAACTAAATCGCATGGCTGAGGCTGATGGTCCGCAGAAGCCAGTGAGTCGGGCTGGGTGGTGCTAGCCAGGCACCCATGATACCGCACAAGTGGGACAAGCGGAACCACCGCGTACCAGGAGCGAAGAGGGGTCTTAGTGCCCTTTTCAATGCTCACCAACCACCACATGCTGCACCGAAGAGGGGTCTGAGTGTGCGGTGCAATGCTTACCTGGTTCCACAGGTTGGCAGAGGGTGTGTGAGAAGGGCCTTTGTTGATGCTCTCAAACCACCTGCTGCTGCCTGCTGGCAATGGAGGAGGATGAGTGTGGTCCAATGTTGGTCTTTCCGTGACACTCTATGCCCTCCCAGGACCCAGAGACAGAGAAAACTGCTCTCTCATTGAGATTTTCCAGATTCTTCACCCAGCCCTCCTCCTCACAATCCCCCAGGACAGGTGGGACAGGTGGAGGCAGCAGCTGCCCGCTGGGCAGGGTGTGATGAACCTGCCTCAGTCTGCTTCTGTGCAGCCGAGAGCTGCTGGGCCAAGAGACCGGTCTGGAACATAGGTGCATTAAGGAACCAGACACAGCCAGAGATGGTGCTTCTGGACCACAAGTGTGGAAAATAAAATGACCCAGAGAACTCGCGGGACCTTCATCGCTCGGAGCGCGAGGTCAGTAGTGGTTCAGAACTTCTGTATCATGACCACCCTCGTACGGTCCTTCAGTGCCTGATGGCCTGATGAACCTGCAGTAACGCAGTAGCATGTAAGACAGAGGCAGCTTCTCCACAGGCTGGTATAAGCATCGCTGGACAGGCCAAATGAGTACCTAAAGACCCAGGAGGGGAGGCCACTGTTCGCCCTGCCAGGTGGAGGCGGTTATAGGCCACAACTGCTCGCAACCTACCGCTTCACTAGGGGGACCCCCGTATTACCCCCTAGCTGGCACCAACGTTGAGAGGGGTGAGGGAGGAGGAACCAGCAGATTGGTTTCCGCCAATAAAAGGTGCCGTCCATGACCTGGTGAGCTCCTCATGCACCTCTGGGATGAATGGCACCAAGACGGGGTGCTGAGAACCAACGTGAGCCACCCCGAGAAACCAATCGTCCAACCTTGAGGGCTTGGGACGTGGTGGAGATTTCCACTCTAGCCCTACCCTCTCAGCGGCCCGGGAACATATAGCAGACATCTCTGGATCTGATTCAAGCCTTGCCACTGCCCCGGAGGATGGCAGTGCAGTCAAATCTTCCTCTCTATTATTATTAATATTACTGTTGCCGTCATCGCAAAATATTATCACCATCGCCATCTTTAGCATTACTATGTTATTTTTATTTATTACTATTATTACTGTTACTATTATTATTATTTATTATTGTTGTTGTTGTTGTTGTTGTTGTTGTTGTTGTTGGTGTTGTTCATGTCATTATATTATTATTGATATTACTATTGCTGTCAAAAACAAAATATTATCATCATCACCATATTTTAGTATCACTATTTTTATAATTATTACTGTTATTACTGTTGCCGTCATCACAAAATAGTATTATCATTATTATTATACAAGCTATTACGATTTAACTACTTCTACTATTACTCATTTGTCATTTCTGCTTATTTTTTCATTCTGTTACTATCATTGCTGTTTTATTGTTGTTTTTGTGTTTTGTTGTGTGTGAAAGTCTCACTCCTATGTAGTAGCAGTCATTTTCACTCCTAATAAAAAAAAAAAAACAACCACCACACACACACAAATACAATTTTCATTTATGCTTTGGACAGAAAAATTAATAACAAAGAGGAAAAAAACTGCTCTTTGAAGAGGGCCCAGCACTTTCCTTTGGTGACTTATTAACTGGTTGCAAAGCGCTAGAGGAGCAATGGTCCTCCCAAAGGTTTGGTTCCCTGAGGGGTTTGCCACCGCTGTAAACCCCTTAACCCACCCCCCTGCTACTGCTGGAAGTAGCCCTCGCCTCGCAAAGACGAACACTAAATCACAGCAGATGCAACGGAGCTCTGCCCCCCACTGGAGGAAACGGAGCCTGGCCCGCAGCTCCGAGATGGTCATCTTCCGGGCAATGGGAACATGACTCATCGGGGAATGCCACCTCAGCGTGTTTAACGCCCAGACACGTGAGACAGCAGTGGTGACCATCACCAAGGCCAGGTAATGACCGCATCCAGAAACGCATGGGTGAAACGGCAACTTTAAAAAGACGTCATCCATCGTCTTACAAAGACGCACCCTTATAAGCCCTTTTAGAGAAATAGGCTCTTTACAGAAAATTGCAGCACAACAGGGGGTACAGCCTGAAGTGCGCAACCAACTCGACACAGGAATGACCACCGCTGAAGCGTCGTATGCCAACACAAGAAGCTGCCTAAAGCACGCTGAACCCGTCACACACAAAGCAGATTGGTAGGAGCAGAATGATGTTGTCACTCTGCTCCGAAGCAAAAAGCTGGTATGCGTTGCACCTGCAGTCTTTTTATGCTCACGTTGTGATCAGCAGCAGCTGGATGAAATCTAACTGCATGCCAGTGTGCATTGGCTTATTTAGTTGACACTCAAAGTAGATTGGACTCTGTAAGAGAGATCCCAATTCGTCGGTCACTGACGTGACGTCGAGAGTGACCGACTGAAAGGGATCTGTATTTTTTAAATTTATATTTTATTTTAAGTAATGTTTATTTTATTTCAATTTATTAAATGGTTTTATTGAAGTTGACTATAATACCATTGGTTAAGAAGGATGTGACATTTGTAAAGGAATGAATGAATGAATGAATGAATTTTAAGTTAAAATAGTACATTTTACAATATTCTTTTATTATTATTATTATTATTATTATTATTATTATTATTATTATTATAAAATATTTAATATTATTATTTTAAAAACATAATTAAATATATTATCTCAAAAATTTTAAATATATGTTGAAAACAGTAGTTTCCTCACTATTTTCCCCCTGTGTATTTTACAGGGACTGTACAGCACCACTGTAATCGAGAAAATCAAAAACTCAAGTCTTCAAGTCTTTAAAATGCCAGTGCCAAATTATGTCTACTGCATCATTTGATGAACACTGTACCTGTGTAAACTGGTTTGTGGGGATTAAAGCATAAAACACAGTTGTTCATGTTTTGCAAATAAAACACACACACACACACACACTAACAAACAAACACAAAAACTCTTTAAGTTCTTTCTCTACACAGATACCACCAGAAGATGCAGAGACCCTGTAACTATCTCGGCACATCTAATTTGTGTCTGTCATTACATAAGCAGGCCATCTTATCAAGCTCTGATGCAATGTAAACACTGGGTTGCAATATTGCAATGAGATGCTGAAAGCAGGCCTCCAACAATAAAGCTGCTGAATCCAGGTCACGATTAAAAACAGCAACTTTACCACAAACACACTGGCAAAAATGGAACAAAGATTACAAATGAATGTGTTCAAAATGGACCAACACATAAAACAGAAATTCCACTATCAGATGTGAAAACAAACGGCTTTGTGTTTCCTCACATCTTCACACAAACCTTTCCTGTTTAGATAAATATTTGTGAGCATCTTGTACTGTAATTCACATCACTTACATATATATATATAATATCATATCTATATATTATATATATATATATGATATTATATATACTATATATATATATATATATACAGGGTACAACAAAGTTATTTTGTTTAAAAATCTTATAAATGTATGAGGTGGCAAGGGGGCCCTTTTACCCCACACAAGGGGCAAAAGGCTCACCAGCATGGGGTAAAAAGCACACAGTATTGATACAAATACTTGATAAAAAAAACAATGTTTTTTTTTTTTTTGTTGTTGTTGTTTTTTATTTATTTATTTATTTATTATTTTTTTATAATGTCTAAGTCAAAACTTGTTCAAAACAATCACTTTAGATAAGTTTGTACAATGTTCTGCTTATTTTGAAAAATAAAATAATTTTTGCTCAATAAATATACTGTCATAAAAATATGTTAATATATAAAATATATTTTAAAAAACAAACAAAATCATTTTAAAAAGTAAAAATTTTGAAAGTATTGAAGGAGATCTAATAATAATTGCATAAATATTTACAGTAGTAACAACAAATGATATTTTATTAAATAATATTATTAATATCATGTTTTGAAATATGATGGTTTCATTCTAAACATGGTTATCTCTAATATGGACAACCAACATAATATATGACATTTACCATCTGAATCTAACCATGTTATGTCAACAAATGGAAAAATCAGCCATCTATTAATTTTCAGATTGATTGCTGTGCGCCTTTAGCCCCAACAGCAGGGGTGCTTTTTACCCCAGATACCATAATTTTGCATATTCTTTTGTTATTTAAAAACAGTTCTTTTATCTTAAACAAAAATGAACATAATAAAGAAGACCTTTGTCTCAAAAGATATGCATTCATTTTAGCGATTCTCATTTGATACTTAAATCTACAACATAAAAAAAAAAGACAAATATACATGTGCATCTGGAAAGTGCTAAGGCACGTTTTTGTGCCATCTAGTGGTTTAGATAAAAAAATTATCAAAGGTGCCTTTTACCCCGGGGCGCCTTTAGCATCGTTGTACCTTATTGTTCATATATATATATATATATATACACAAACCCGATTCCAAAAAAGTTGGGACACTGTACAAACTGTGAATACAAACAGAATGCAATGATGTGGAAGTTTCAAATTTCAAGATTTTATTCAGAATACAAAATAGATGACATATCAAATGTTTAAACTGAGCAAATTTATAATTTTAAGGGAAAAATAAGTTGATTTTAAATTTCATGGCATCAACACATCTCAAAAAAGTTGGGACAAGGCCATGTTTACCACTGTGTGGCATCCCCTCTTCTTTTTATAACAGTCTGCAAACATCTGGGGACTGAGGAGACAAGTTGCTCAAGTTTAGGAATAGGAATGTTGTCCAATTCTTGTCTAATGCAGGCTTCTAGTTGCTCAACTGTCTTAGGTCTTCTTTGTCGCATCTTCCTCTTTATGATATGCCAAATGTTTTTTATTGGGTGAAAGATCTGGACTGGCCATTTCAGTACCTGGATCTTTATTCTACGCAGCCATGATGTTGTAATTGATGCAGTATGTGGTCTGGCATTGTCATGTTGGAAAATGCAAGGTCTTCCCTGAAAAAGACAACATCTGGATGGGAGCATATGTTGTTCTAGAACTTGGATATACCTTTCAGCATTGATGGGGCCTTTCCAGATGTGTAAGCTATCCATGCCACACGCACTCATGCAACCCCATACCATCAGAGATACAGGCTTCTGAACTGAGCACTGATAACAAACTTAGGTGGTCCTTGTCCTCTTTAGTCCGGATGACATGGCATCCCAGTTTTCCAAAAAGAACTTCAAATTTTGATTTGTCAGACTACAGAACAGTTTTCCACTTTTCCACAGTCCATTTTAAATGAGCCTTGCCACAGAGAAAAAGCCTGCGCTTCTGGATCATGTTTAGATATGGCTTTTTTTTTTTTACCTATAGAGTTTTAGCCGGCAACGGTGAATGGCACTGTGGATTGTGTTCACCGACAATGCTTTCTGGAAGTATTTCTGAGCCCATGTTGTAATTTCCATTACAGTAGCATTCCTGTATGTGATGCAGTGCCTTCTAAGGGCCCGAAGATCACGGACATCCGGTACGGTTTTCCGGCTTTGACCTTTACGCACAGAGATTGTTCCAGATTCTCTGACTCTTTGGATGATATTATGCACTGTAGATGATTATGACTTCAAACTCTTCAATTTTTCCCTGAGAAACTCCTTTCTGATATTGCTCCACTATTTTTCGCCACAGCATTGGGGGTATCGGTGATCCTCTGCCCATCTTGACTTCTGAGAGACACTGCCACTCTGAGAGGCTCTTTTTATACCCAATCATGTTGCCAATTGACCTCATATTTGCAAATTGGTCCTCCAGGTGTTCCCTTTTTTTGTACATTTTACTTTTCCGGCCTCTTATATGCTACCTGTCCAAACTTTTTGGGAATGTGTAGATCTCATGAAATCCAAAATGAGCCAATATTTGGCATGACATTTCAAAATGTCTCACTTTCAATATTTGATATGCTATCTATATTCTATTGTGAATAACATATAAGTTTATGAGATTTGTAAATTATTCCATACCTTTTTTACTCACAATTTGTACAGTGTCCCAACTTTTTTGGAATAGGGGTTGTATACACAACACACACACACACACACACACACACCACACACACACACACACACACACACACACACACACACACACACAAACAACATAAAATACAAACAAGAACACAATTTTCCACTTCATAGTTTTAGGAAGCTGTAAATACTTTTCAGATGTCCAAAGTAAAATAAATCAGCATAATTCAGTCTTCCAGCATGCACTCCCATGTTCATATCTGCCACTGGCTATATGCATGACTCATTAGATGCTGTTTCATGATGAGATAGCAAATTAGTTTCCAACAACACACACACACACACACACACACACACCCACACACACACACACACACACACACACACACACACACACACACACACACACACACACACACACAGTGGTGTGAAAAAGTATAGTTTTGGATTTTGTTTATCCCTTAATAATAAAAACCTTCATTTAAAAACTGCACGTTGTGTTCACTTGTTTTATCTTTTACTAATATTTAAATTTGTTTGATGATCTAAAAAATTAAAGTGTGATAAACATGCAAAAAAATAAGAAATCAGGAAGGGGGCCAACACTTTTTCACACCACTGTATATATAAAAAAAGAAAAACTTGGAATGGATCAGAAACAATTAAATGGAGGACAATTAAAGTTTAATTGGCTCAAACTTTAAAAGAATAATTAAAGGTGTCCACACAGTGTATTAGTTGAGCTAATGCCAGGCAGCACATTAATCTCTGAGCCTTTGGTCCTGAGCCAGACCTTCAGTTCAATGGGCTCTGTGTGCTTATCTGTGGCATCTGTATCTATACTGCACAAACACAACACAACTGCTTATTTATTGGATATCAAGGAACTGCTTTTGTTAAATTAAGGCTGTTATTAAAACATTCTACTGATAATACAATTATATGTGAATCTAACATCTTTCTTTCTTTCTTTCTTTCTTTCTTTCTTTCTTTCTAGTAGTTGATAGTAGAAAGATAGGAGTCTAGTAAGATAGTAGTTAGGAAAAAGGACACAGACATATTATTGACCTGTTTTGTGAGATGATGCTTTAGTGAAAACAATGAGGACTAAACCTGATATGACCATCTAACTCTATGCTACTGGGCTCTGTAGGTAGTAAGATCCAAGGCTATTAATAAAGCATTGCATTTCACTCAGATGGGCAGGATGCTGTAAGCTGAAATATGGATTTTATTAGGCTCAGTGTCAGTCGTGAACTATCTGAAAACCAAATTGGGCTAAAAGTCTATGTAAGGCTAGACCTTAAGAAAGGCCAAACTGATACAGCTTCCATTCATTCCAGTCAGGTCAGGCCAACCATCTTTGCCATATTTCTGGGTCACGAATATCTCAGAATACATTTAAATTAATGCTGCTCCAGGTTCATGTGCACCAGACACAGAAAAAAAAAGTATGATAGAACAGAGCTGAGATGTAGTTGAAAATGCAACTCTCATTGCGTGAAATGCTGAAAGAAAATCACAACAGGACAAGGGTGTTTTAATGGATAGCAGTGGTGATTTAAAGAGAACAAATCTAGAAATACACATTTTGAAAAAGGATAGAGGATTTTACAATTGCTAATGTTAACATGCTAAAGGATAGCTAACTGCCAAAGGTCAGCTAATATTGAAATTGAATAAAGAAATAAAGAAAAAAAGAAATATCAAGCTATATAATATAGTGACTCACTAGTCAGATTCAGGGTTACTAAATATAATAATAATAAGTAATATATATTATTTACTTCTAAAACTAATTTGTATGGGTTAAATTAAGTAGAGTTAGCTTTTTATAGGTAACAATTACAGGTTATCACTTTTTACAGTGTACAATACTATCTCAATTATACTAAAATGAAGCTGCTTCAGCTTTACTTCTTGATTAGTTAACCATCCTTATGCATCCCTGTGTGAATACAGACGGTATATTCTGAAGAAGACATGAGTTAACATTACTCTGTGTCGTGTTGCAGACCCGTATCCTGTCACACTTGCATCACATCAAGCAAGTGCTGACAGAAATGACAAAAGACTAATCAGCAGGAATGAAGTGACCTGTGGAGACCCCCTCGGTGATTGACAGCGTCCTTGTCTTCATTTGAAAACCTGTAAAAGAATATTGCTTGGGATAAAGAGAGATTACACCACTGTTTATGACAAGATTGAAGGCTATTAGCAGACATATTTACTGGAACACTACATGTCCTCTGAGTGAACTCCAATTCATGTCATAATTTTCCACACAAACTCCATAACCATTGTGTGTAAATCAATATCCTCTGTTGTTTCACATCTGAGCAGCTTTTGTCTATGATTTCCATTGTTACCAGCGAAGAAATGCACATGCACTAATACATAGTCTCACACACACACCCTCGTTCACAATCACACAATTTATGCTAGCAGTTCCCCAGACGTGTCATCTTCTCAGTGAGATGAGGTAATTATGTTTGGTATCCGTTGTCAGGTAGTTTTGTTTAATACATGTCACCGTCACTGTGACTTTCATGTGTGACAGTTATTAGTTGGGAATGAATGTTAATAACTCCATACGTCCCTCTGAAAATGTGACCTGCTGTAAGCCCAAGGGGCTTCATACAACCCAACACAATCATTACTGTCTGACAGAGAGATAACGCGAGGATTGTTTAGCTATTGCTTTCTGAATCTTGCCTGTGTCAGATTTCTGCACAGACAAACGAAAGCAGGCAATGTAAATGTTCTTTTGCTGCAACATATGGAGGGTCAGTCAAGTTGCACCGATTCAATTAGATTTTGACTGTAGGCAGGTTTATATAACACTTACATGACTATTTCTGCACAATTAATCAGCTTCACATATTTTTTTCACACACATTTTCTTCTCGACATATGGGTGTTATGTGGGGACCAAATGAAGTGCTTTTTTACCCACTTTTTTTTTTTTTTTAGGCTGTTCTGGGTGGTCGTAAGTTGATGTAAGTGTTTATTAGAGTAGGTTGTTGCTTAATGGCCAAGAACAAGAAAGCCTAATACCAAGGCTAGATCAAAAATCAAGTATTGTTCTATAAAAAATAAACCTGATCATTATTAAGAATAATAATAACTCACTCATGCAACTCTTGTCAAATTTTTTATGAATACTGAAAATTCAGACATACTACTCTGTTCACATACTGTTTTTTCCTACTATATAGTAGGTAAGTATGCAATATGGGACACAGCCCAAGTCTCTGGGAGACGTCCTTCAAATTTAAACTAGTGTTTAAAAGGTTGGGATCCGTACAATTTTTTAATGTCTTGAAAAAAAA
Organism: Cyprinus carpio; assembly: GCF_018340385.1. Classification (NCBI taxonomy): domain Eukaryota; kingdom Metazoa; phylum Chordata; class Actinopteri; order Cypriniformes; family Cyprinidae; genus Cyprinus; species Cyprinus carpio. Next base: position 25,048,291 of record NC_056601.1, read on the forward strand.
AAAAAAAAAGATAAAAAAATACGGTAAAGTGTGTATGCATATACATACAGTTAAAATGTAATCAGAACTTTGATAAAACTGACCAAGCAGAAGAATTCCAGGGGGCCATAAATCAGGGATCCAGCAAGTCTAACTAATGGCTCAGAGTGGTACGGTTCAGGACAGTACAGTACGGTGCACAATTATTTCTGTTTCTATTGTCAGAAGTTGTGAATAGTACCAAAAACACTGATCCGTATTGTACCATTTTTTTTAGGACCCTTCCATCGGGGTACCTAGCACAGTAGTCGGTACCTAAAGGGTGGAGATAAGGGCCTTTCACACTGCGGGAACCTTTTCATAATACCAGAATTAATTGTGGGACTACCCACTTTTTACCATTTTCATTTTTTATTTTTTTTTCTGCAAAACTGTGTCTCTGACTTGAGTCTTTGGCTGCATCTCAGGGCTGTGCCCACCTCAAAAACTTAGTTAAGGTAAAAAATAGGTGCGAGTAATGCACACATTATTTAGCCAACGGACAATGATTAGCTTCCCAAGACATCACTCCAGACGCTAAGAGACCTCCAGCGAATCAGCAACTTGGGAAACCTCCTTTCAGCGAACTACACCACGGAAGGGAACCCCCAACAGATTTAATCCAAGGATTTAATCGCCTAACACAGGCAATGCAAGTAAACCTCCAGATTCTGAGCTGGTGCATTCAATATAAAACTGAATAGCCTCATTAAAAACACAATTGTGAGGCTTCAATTAAATGACGGATGGTTTGTTCAGGTCAATTGCATATACTGCTATAAAATTTCACATTTTCAGTCTCTTAAAACCCGTTCTTTCCTCACTAACTTTCTTTCTGCGACTTGTGTAAATGTGTGTGTGTTTATTTTTTAGATTAGTTTGTCTTTAGATGTGTCTGTTAAGTTTCATACTTCTCTTCATACTTTTGTACTGACAAGTTAATGTCTTAAACTGCCAATCTCATTAGTGTGTTAATAAATAATGTTTTCTCTATACTTCGGATAGTAATATCCATTGCGGAGTTGGCGTAATGCAACCTGTTGATTCAGTTGATCTGCAGTAAAACAGTGATTTGTCAAAATTCCTTATAATTATAATAATAAATGCCCTTTGAGCTAAACTTACCTGTTTCCCTTACAGTAAAAACAATATTATTGTGAAATGTTACTACTTTTTTTTGTGAATATATTGCAATATTGCTGTGACTGAAGCTGAATTTTTCATTACCCAAGTCTTAAGTGTCACGTGATCCTTCAGAAATCATTCTAATATGCTGATTTGCTGCTCAGTAAATATCAGAAAATTGTTTTGCTAGTTAATATTTTGATACATTTCTTTCATGATTTTTTGAGGAATAAAAAGTTGAAAAGAACATGAAATATTGTATAACATTATAAATGTCTTTACTATCACCTTTGATCAGTTTAATGAATCATTGCTGAATAGAAGTATGAATTTCTTAAACACAAAATCTTACTGACTCTGAACTTTTAAATGTTTGAATAAGCCTATAGATTATTTATTTATATATTTATTTTTTACCATTTTTATCATCCACTAGGTAAAAAAAAAAAAAAAAAAAAAAAAACACTGATCGCAAAAGTAACAACACACATCTCATCAACAAGACAGATGATTTGAAGACTCATTCATGGCCACAGCATAAAAAGTGGGTATGTGACCAGTTCCATGCCAAAGGTGAACACTTAAGCTTAAGTTTTTCAGCAAAATATGCATGAGCAATAGCAATAACGATAGCCTTAGCAAATATCATAGAGTGTCTGGATCATATAAGGAAAGATTCATTAATAATGTATAGGGTACTTTCAGGCTTTCAGAATGTTTGTGTGAGGGTCGCCTGTTCTCTGTCTGTATTCTAGACACACAGTGTACCAAATGAAGCCCTGAGGTAAAAAGGTATAACCCAGTGTGAAAACACAGACAGAGGGAGACCACCTCCAGTGGGCCACCTGATTCTATAGCCGGCGGTTTGATAAGCAGCACACAAGGATGAAAAGACGAATCAATGGTGGTCTGTTAGTGCCCTGAAGGCAGTTCCCTGAAACAGACACAACATTTCACATGCAGCGAGAGCAGTCACTCTAAATGATTATGCAAAGGCGAGGTGACGCACAGAGCATGCAGAATATCCCCTGTGTCCTGCTGAGTCCGGTCAGCCAGGAGATCTCTGGACTGTGATGGGTGCGCAGGAGCTAATGAGCAACAGATGTAAACAACAGCTTCTGCGCTGGGTTTGTGCTTTTTAAAATGGGCAGAGAGATCACTAATGTAGCTAAGTTAAAAACAAGAAAGAAGCTGACAAACAAATAGCTTACAGATGCAAGCAGATACTTTTGGGTTCAGTAGGTTATTTTAAGGCCATGCATAAAAAATGCTGACTGAAAGTTCAACTGAAGAAAATGTGAGTGCTGCATGTCCATGTAAAACGTGCTCCACGGTGTTGTGGGTGGTTGCCAGGGTATTGCTATGCGGTTAACAAAGTGGTTGCTAGGTGGTTTCTTACTGGGCCAAGTTAAAAGAGAACAATCTCTCAAAGTCTATGGGGCTGGATTCAAGAAAGACTACTTATAAATAAAATCTATAACAACTTGCGTTCAATGCTAATTTAAAAGAAGGAAGAACATTTCTTAGTGTAAATTCTAAGAAAAAAGAATCTGATGTATATTACCTAAGTTATTAAGATAAAACAGAGCCTTGTGGGACCCCTTTACTGTCGTGAAAAGGCAAAAGACCGTAACTTCGATTTTTGTCTAAAATTAATTACTGATATTTTTGGGACATTCAAGACATCCTTTATCATGTGTATAAGTATCTTGAGTCAATGTCATTGTTTTTCTGAGAAAATAATGGGTCGTCTCAACCGTAACTTCAAAAAACCCTGGAGAAACCAAGGCAGAGCACTGTAGGACACCAGTTACAGCTCTTTCACTTTGTTTGGAACGCTCAAATTGAGTTACAGTGTTCTGACTTTGCTTAGCTGTGCGTCAATATGAAGTTACGGTGCCGGTGTAGTGACAAAATTTTCACCCCGCCAGATTATGCACCCCCTAGTATTGGTAGGTTTAGGAGTAGGTGTGGGAGGGGTTAGGATTAGGGCTGGGGTTGGGATTAGGCAATCAGGAAGCGACTTCAATGAGGGGTAATCTGGCAGTGGTGCAGAATTCGGCATCAGAATTTGGAGTTATACGGTGTTCTGCCTTTGTTTTACTGTCCATTAAAGTCTGCGGCTTTTTAATTACGGTGTAGACAAATTAATTAGATAGATTGCGATCTACCAAACAGCTCCATATAACAAAGCACTGTAAAGACTAGATACCTGGGCAGCAATATGTAATCGTGAATAACCATTAAAGATTTTCTTTTTTTCTTTTTGTAATGCAGATCATTATTCACCAGGCTGTGAATTCTAGTTGGATGCGTGTGGACTCGAATGCCATAGCTAGCATGATCAATCATAAAATCAGTAGCCTACCTTTCCTTGTAACCCGATAAAATCAATACATGGTGATGAACGTCATCGGAGATGTTTAATCCACAAGCATTCTGAGCATTATTCCTGCTTGCTGACGTTCATATCAATCCACAAGTAGTCCGTTTATGTTAGGCTATTTCAGAATCAGAATCAGAATCAGAATGAGCTTTATTGCCAGGTATGTTTACACATACGAGGAATTTGTTTTCGTGACAGAAGCTCCGCAGTGCAACAGAATGACAGCGACAGAACAAAAAACCCACAATAAAAGAATAAAAAAATACAGAAAATACAAATCAGTAGGTAAGGAATGACAATATACAAATTAACAATTGTATGGCAGATATATTACAATGAGCAGTTATGTATGTACAGGTATATTATGTGCAAAAAAATAATAATTTACGTGTACACTAAGTATGTGTGTTAGATAATAAGTGTATGTGTCTGTAAATATAAATAGTGTAATGTGTTCCAAAGTTGACTATTTCATTCACAAGTCAATATAAAAGCATTTATGCTATGTCTAGCATTCTTTTACATTAGTGAGCATAGCAAATAAATTGTTATCCACGGTATCCATTCACGTTTAACTTTTAGTCTGCTTGTTACGGTAAAAACAAAAACAAAAAGACAAAACCTTAATACAGGCTCACACTCAGGAGAGTTATAACAGTTTGGACATTGCTTGAATCAGAGGTAAAAAAAACGATATAAATACTGTTCAGTTTCTTGCACATAGCGATCGTTTTGTTTCTTTACACATCAATATATCATCACAAGCCGCAGGGTTTAATTTGGTTTTGTTTGTGTATGTTTTTTTTTTTTTTTTTTTTAGTTTTATTGTATGTTTTAGCCATGATTCCAATCCACTTACAATATAAAACTGATAGACTGCAACGGTTTGAGCTAAAAATCTTGGTTTGTGTTCTACTAAAGAAACAAAGTCAACTACATCTTGGATGCCCTGGGGTTAAGCAGATAAACATCTAATTTCATTTTTGGGTGAACTATCCCTTTAAGGTCAGTCATCCTAAGTAACAGCAACATGCATTAATTGTATCTAGATTCATGCTACAATGGCTATTATTTGAAAGAACCAAATACTTTAATTAAACATATTTTGGGAATTTTAGGTATTTCTTTTCTTTCTTTCTTTCTTTCTTTCTTTCTTTCTTTCTTTCTTTCTTTCTTTCTTTCTTTCTTTCTTTCTTTCTCAACATTGAAGAAAAGAAAGAGATGGACACAATAACATGAGGCTGAGAAAATTACAGCAGAATGAAATGCCCCTTAGCAAACAGCATTAATGAGTTTATTTAACGGTATATTTACTTAAGTACACACCTAGATGGACTATTGATTGTTTCCAGTGTACGAATAGTATGGTTTGATGTCTTTGATGTGTCATCCTGACATTCATGCTTCAGTATTGTTAGTCATTCTGCAATTACATGCATCATTAAGCAGATATATTTGATGACTAAACATTGCACAAGATTTGTATGATCAAGACATTGTAGAATATTGTTAAATCTGCATATTGTCCAACCTGAACACCTTGTTTAACTTCCTCATTTCTTCTCCCAGTAAACATCTCAGTAATCTCTCCACACCTGTGTGTACACACTGTATGAATTTAAACTCATTATCTGAGTGTACCGTGGTGAGACTGTAACCTATAGAGCAATCATTATCCTGGCACGCAAGTGTTTGCGCAACGTGACTGGGGCATATGCTAATTTAACGAAAGCCACCCTCATCCAGGTGGATGCTGCACACTGGTAGTGGCTGAGGAGAGAAACCCGACACGTGATTGTAAAGTGCTTTGGGTTTACAGAAATATATTTAAATGCCTCATTCATTCATATATTTATATATTACCATATCAGTGTGAAAATGGATTACAATTTTCACCAGATTTCAAGTGAAAGTGTAATTGCTGTCTATACATGCATGTGGCCAAAAGCATGCCGATACCTCCTTCTAATAACCAGGTTTGCATTTTCAGTCGAGGCATTCTAGAGAATGCTGTGCTTCCAACCTACAGTAGTTTCAACAGCTAGAGAGGGTCTTTTGTGCTCCAGCATGACAATGTTCCTGTGCACAAAGCGAGGTCCATAAAGAAAGGATTTATTGAATCTGCTGTGGAAGAACTTGACTGGCTTGATGCTTTTGTGTCTGAATGGGAGCAAATCCCCATAGCCATGCTTCAACATGTAGTGAAAAGCCTGAAAAGCCAGAAGGGTGGAAGCTGTGTGTTTGTTTTCTATATTTCTACATTGTTGAACATAAGCATATCACTGGTCTGGGAAATGAGACCTACGATCAGCCTCATTTGCGTCTGCTCAGAAATTATGTCTTGATGACTTTAAACATTAATTTCTACTCATTCTTACTCCCAACCTGCTAGATATTGCAGATACTGAAAAAGCCCAGTCTATGCGCATGTGACATAGACGATTATTATATAATGCTGTTCAAAAGTTTTGTGATCTGAATGATTTTTTTTTTTTTTTTTTTTCTTAAAGAGGTTTCTTATGCTCTTCACGGCTGCATTTATTGAATCAAAAATACAGAAGAAAAAAAAGTAATATTACTATACATTACTGCTACTAAAAATAATGGATTTCTTTTTTAATATACTTTAAAATATTATTAATTCCTGTGGTGCAAAGCTGTTTTCAGTGCCACATGATCCTTAAGAAATCACTCTAACATGCTGATGTTTTATCAATGTTGTGCTGCTTTATTTATTTAACTTAATATATATATATATATATATAAATATTAGCATATTAGCATGATTTCTGAAGGATTATGTGACACTGACAAACTGGAAAAAAATGGCTTAAGTAAAGGATGATGAAATTTCAGCTTCGCATCACAGGAATATAATATATTTTGAAGTATATTAAAACAGAAAACATTTAAACTTGTCATAATATTTCAAAATTGTAAAGGGTTTATATATATATATATATATATATATATCTATCTATATAATATATATATATATATATATATATATATATATTATATATATATATATATATATAATATAAACACTGCCTTAGCAGAAAATACTTCTTGAAATAAATGAATAAATAAACAGACAAACTTTCTGATCTAATTTGAATATTCATTTAGCGAACATTTTTATCTGTCAGTCTGTCTGTCTATAAGACAGTGTGGCTTTAAAATCCCAGTGGGATGATGTCAATGCACTATACATTTTAATTATCTCTAACTACTGTATATACTGTATATGTATGTGTATATATATATATGCAGTCCTGCAATTTAGCTTCTTTGGTCTTACTATGAAATGCAACTTTTTCATATTGGTCAACTGCAAGAGGCTATCAGCACTGTACATGCAAAACAAAAAAAAAACATATATATTATAATTACATTCACAACAATCACAATCATCCACATGACTATTAAAGGTAACGGTGCTTGTAGGGTCTCATAAATTGGCCTTTATTAGCTGCTCACTGGAGTAACAAACATCTGTGTGTGATTCACTCTGTGCTACACAGAAATCAATAAAGAGTTTGAAAGCTGAAGTCTCTCATTCTTTCATGGCTGCCCTTTAGCCTGAATGGCCCATAAAACTGGCTGATCAAAGAAAACTTGAAGCAGATTTGTAGTTTTACTCAGCACACTGCTTTTACTGTGTGCTTTGCTAATAATGCTGGAGCCGCTGTCAGAGAAAACAATGACCACAATGAGATATGAATATCAAACATTTACACAACTCTGAGAATATCATGAGAATATGTAGATCAAAGTGTTTCAAGAACAGTGGCTTTTGCATCTTCACAGTAAAAGGACAGCAGCATAAAAAAATGCTCATTCTGAAGGAGAGCTTGAACTTGAACACCATCACTGGAAATACTACAAAAGCCAAACTCATTAGATAGCATTAATGTGCTGTCTTTTACTTGTGCACTTATTGCAATTGTTATCTTTTGTTAAGCACGGTTTAAATTGGTTTGCCTTGCGCTGTCCCATTGTAGCACCATTAGACTCAGGAAATCAATTATTTATTCTTCTGTATACCTGGAACTACTTGATGACACAAAATCTTTTTTTGTCTCAGTGTTTGGTCTCTACGCAGTGTAGTGTACAGAGTAATATTGGCACTAAAAGAACACTAACTTGAATGATAAAATGACTACAGTGATTGCTTTGATTGGACACATTTCTAACAGTCATGGCCAAAAGATATGTTTGTCTTGACTTTTCAAAAAATTAGCATGGCCGCTGTCTTTTGTGAAATGGTGTTCTTTAAAGTATTTATATCAATCAAGCATAAAGTTTCCTGAAAATATCCTCATCCTCAGGCCAGCCAATATTTGAATTATTGCCCCCCCTGATGTTTGTACACTCATTGGAACAGATTATTTAATTATTCATTTATGGTATGTACACTTGAGGCAATGTATGCATGCATTTTTATTTATTTATTTATTTATTTATTTTTATTGACTCGTATTTTAGATGGAAGCAATGGTTTGAAGTGAAATATTGGCAATATGAGTGGATATTTTGTAGCACATGTTTTGGAAATCCAACCACAGTATAATGTTTTCTATGGCCACTGATGACATTTGTAAACCTCTATACTGGCAGTTTGGTCCACTCTTTTGCAAACTGCTTCAGTTCTCTGCTATTTGAAGGGTGCCCTCCACCAACTGTTGATCTCTCAACTCACAATCAATATTAAATAAATAGGGCCACTTCTGAGCACTCCAGCGTTTGTCCTTCAGCCATCTCTAGGTATTTTCAAACTTAAGGTCAGTGTTCTGCTGGACATGAACTTCAATGGACACACTGACACAACTGCACTGCATAATGCCATTGCAAGGTCATCTCCTGATTTTTTAAAGGCGGGCTACAATGAAGTTGTCGTGTATTCAGAGTTGTTCACCAGTGGTTAAAGAGATTGAATTCTCAATGCTAAACATGGCCAAAGTTTTAAAAAAATAACTTGGACGAATGACGAAGAATTTCTGTGCCGAAAATCTTACTTCCGGAGGTTGGTACAAGTTTCGGCTGTTTTTTTTTTTTTTTTTTTTTTGTGGATCTAATGATGTAAACAAATGGTGGAAAACTCTATCTGAGGCCTTTCTCGCAGAAAAGGGCTCCACGCACACGTCAGACCAGAGGAGGAGCGAGACACAAGCGTCATCCCCCTGCTTATCGGGAAATCGTTCGACAGTTCTGCTTATGGGATTTGTTTACGAGAATGGCTCAAATAAGTGTGTTTTTTGGAGAGAGGGGAAAGTTTACCGTGTTCAAGCTTCCCAAAGAATCCAGCGTACCACGAAACAGTGGGGAGCAGTTTGTTTTTCCGGGGCAGCAATGGAGGTGTCGACTTTGTGTTGTCATCGTCATTTCAGTGGACACAGTTTAACCATGTATTGACATTCAATTTAATATATTTTATATTCAAAAACACCGCTCAACATATGAAACTGTATTAAGTTTTTACAGGCCTAATAGTACAAAAAGTTGACACGTTTCAGCTTCCCAAGGAATCCAGCCACGTGATCACGAACCAGTGGTATGCAGTTTGTGAAAAAAAATTTCCGGGGCAGACACTAATGGAGTGGCCTAGATAGCAAGTGCCATATTGTGTTCATCTCTGTCATTTCAGTGACATGTATGTTTGAACCCTTTATTGAACATTAATCAATTAATAAATATATTTATATTCAAACATACCCCTCAACCTATGAAACTTTATTAAATATATTTTATATGTATACTAGAATAAAACAAATATCAAAATAACGCTTGGCTCAGTATTGGGGGATCAGTTCTGTTAAATTGTGTGATCAAAATGACATGTTATTGCCATGATAATTGTAAGTTAGAGAAAAAAAATAAACATAAGTAAAGTCAGAATCCTTAAAGCCTGGCAGTTAATTACTAATAAAATATGAAAACCTAGTGATAGCAGTCACACTATTAACTGATATCATAATCTACTGTATTAAAGCTATCTCTCAGATCATGACGTGAAAGTCTATATAAATATACATATAAATAAATACTAATAAATAATAATAATTATTTCTAATATATACATGATATTCATATATATAACATTATTTCTATATATATGTATATAATATATGATTATATACTATATAGCTCCTGTTGTAACGGTTAGCGCGACCAAATATGATAGTGGACAGCAAGTATTTGGGGCACATCAGTTCTTTATAATTGTGTAAAATACAAATTGTACAAGTAAGCGCCAAATTACAATAAATAAATAAGTCGTTAGTAATATAAAAAACAAATAAAACATAATAAAGTCAGGAATGTGTGAGATTAAAAAGTTGCAGTTACATTTTTAATTAAGAAAAAAAGTCAGTATTGGAGGATGTAAAACAAGGCCATTAATTATGGGCAAAGTCATAATTTTGTATCTCACCGCGTTGCGACTCTTTTCTCAGAATTTGGTGAGCCCCCTAATATAGCAATAATTAATAAATACTGTAATACACCTGCTCATTGTTAGTCAATGCATTAACTAATGGGAACTTATTCTTTGTTGTCAAATTTACAAAATAAATAAATAAATAATAATTACAAAAAAATAAAAAAATAAAAAATAATTTCCAAATAAATATTTTATTTTGAACTTTCTGCTCATCAAAAATCATCATACGACCCTTAACTTTTAAATGATAATGGTGGTGATCTCTATGGAAAGCTTAGGACCATACAAGGTTCATCCAATAACTGCATTTGGTCCAAAAAATACAGCGACAGAAAATGGGGTTCAAAACAAGGGTAATATTGTTTGGCAGTAATTTTACAAGATGGAGGAATTTGATGGAAAGTTTGGGTTATAATCGATACCGCTAACTTGCCAATTCTTCTTGACAGGTAAGCTAAACTTCAAATGAAATTATCCCTAATATGTTGGAGCTCTTATTAAAAGAAGTCTACTTTAACCTGTTGGACTCACGCCTTCACTTTTACAGAGCCGTCATTGCCTGTGTTTGTGATGTTTTGAGTTTGGGGAGGCGATGATGCATGAAAAGGGGCTTTCGCAAAAAAAAACAACATGATTATTTTTGTGGCTCCGGGAAGATCTGCTAGCAGCACTATAAAAAGCTTAGTCTAGCTTTAAAGTATTACGGGGAACAAAAAACAAAATGGCAAACATTGTGGCAAAATTAAACATTCTTAACAGTGTGCATGACAATAACAACAAAACTACACATGTGCCCAGTAATGAAGGATGTAAGCCATGATCCTGGACCATAAGTTTTGATAAATATGCCATACTGCAAAAAGCGCAACCTAAATCATCCCACCTCAGTCATCTCTCATCTTCTGAAAGTGGAATCAAACCTGAGATCATAACAAACATAAAAGTAGAGCGTGAACAGAGGCTGAGCGACAGCCATCGCTGGCGGAAATAAGCAAGAGCACTGCTCAACACCTTCCCCAATTGTCACTGCCCTGACAGACAATACAGTTAATGATGCTCATTGGAAAATGCACAGCGCCGCTGTCTGGCCGCTCGCAAAACACGCAGGGCAGATGCGCCTTGTTTTCATGAAGAGGATGGATGCGTGTCAATTTTTATCAGCTCCAGTTCTGTTCTCCAGTGTCTGATTGATGTCGGAGTTAGTGTGTGTTGAATCTGGAGGTGGATTGAGGATAAATGTGAAGGTATGTGTGAAATGTTCTTCTGGCAAACACACGCCACTGGAGCATGATGTCTTAGCGTGCATATTATTGTTCAGGGACTTCTTTTGCAGGAAACCTGGACAGTTGAACTCCACTGAAGAAGTAGTTCAACGACTACAGCAGATACCTACAATGCTTGTTTTTTTTTCAGAATCTCATTGCACTTGCCACATAAACACAAATCAAGAGAATAATCAAAACTTCCATGATTTGCTCACAGACTTAAAAAAGATGCCCAGTAAAGAGTTTTAAAAAGTGCCATGAAAAGAAAAACAGGACTGGCGTATTTTACACTTTTATTCAGCAAATATCTCAATAGAGAGATGGAAGGACTTCATCAGTGCTTTTTCCCCATACGAGCGTAGGAGTGAGCGTGTATTGGAATGGTTGCCAGGGTTTTATGTCGATTCGATGTTATTAGCTCTCGACCCTAAGACCAGACAAGTGTTGTATGAAGAAATGTAATCCATTTAAGAGATAAACTCTAAGCCGATTCAACTCTTGAAAATCTGGCAACCACAACAATTGAAAGCTTGTGGAGGCTTTTTTACCAGTGCAAGATTAAAGCAAATTAAAATGAAACATTTAGGGATAAATAATACCGAGCCAGGCCAAAGCATGATCCACACTAGATAACAATGCAAGGCAAATTTGTGATAATGATCAATAGGATGATTGATTCTCGTGCAGCCTTACATGTACAGATGTTCAGTAACTGAAGCATTTGCAGTCAATTTTTCATGATCGGGACATCTCAACGGTTTTTATTATGTAGTATTATTATTATTATTATTAAGTATTATTATTATTATTATATCTATTATTACTCATCATTATTGTTATTATGTTTGCTGATACGCATATCTCAAGAGTGATTTTTTTTTTGCATCAAATGAAAAAAATTGCTCATGAAACCACTTTCACAGAACTTAAAGAACAGTGTAGATCTACAACTGCAATGCCACTGATTTGCCACAATTTGACTCGAACGAAACAGTGTTATCCACTGAAGATGCTGTGGCCTATTACCTGCATTTAATACAGCTCTCTCTTATTGTGTGTGACACTGGGAAGCGTCTCTACAAAATATCAGTGTTATTAAGTTTTGCCTATTTAAAAAAAAGAAAAAAAATTGAAAAAAGAAAGAACAGAAAAAGCCAAGACTAGTAATATTACCAGCTTGTACAGTGAGAAATGGAATACGGTTTTTATATTATCAAAGCTATTCATGTTGACTGCTAGCTTGTGTTTGTGTGAGTGTTTGTCTGGTGGAGACAGAGAAAAAATAAGATGACGAGAAGTGTGCTGTCCCTAGATACTGAAAGTAATTTTGGGAATAAATAAATCAAATTGTCATTTTTATCATGTTTAATAGTATTTTGCGTGCTGGTGGTAGGCTATGCAGCTCTTTGAAATAGCTGAATCAAATACCATAGAATTGTGTGGAATTGTTATGGAAAATTAACCTTAGAAATCATGATGGTGATAGATAGATAGATAGATAGATAGATAGATAGATAGAATCGAAAGATAGATAGTAGATAGATAGATAGATAGATAGATAGATAGATAGATAGATAGATAGATTAGATAGATAGATAGATAGATGATAGATAGATAGATAGATAGAATAGATAGATAGATAGATAGATAGAATGAAGATAGATAGTGATTTGGATTGTGTGTTTTTTTGTCAGTTTGAATTGCTAAAAAAAAAATGAATGTACATATGAATATATAAAAATGAATATAAATTTGATTTAGTTTTTTTTATTTTATTTATTATTATATGATTTATATTATTTATTTATATATGATTTCTATTATATATATATATTCTAATATATCTATATAGATATATATATACGATATTATATATATATATATATATATATATATATATAAGACCTATACCTATATAACTTTAACTTTTTTAGTTAACAATAATAACCCTGGATTCTTGTAAACTTGAAAAAAAGTTGAATTTGGTTAAATTATTTTGATTTGTGTTTAAGTAATGGGGGAAAACATGTTAGCATGACTTGAAACATATTTTTAGCATGATCATGTAAACACTATCCGTTCGAAATCTCTCACAAGTATTCAGCTGTGTAGAGATCTAGTAAATGTAAAGGCCATAACTATATGATTCACACCATTTTCATACTTAAAGCATTTAGTGGCTCTCTTGCCCTAGATGGTGTGTGAACACTGAGACCCTTATTATTTCGACGCAATGCCCATTTGAATGAAGGTCTGAAACATACTAGGGGTTGCCAGTGGTATGGTGATGAAATGCAAACATCGTGTGAAGAAAGAGAGACTGCATTCTGACTGAAAATGCAGAATAGGACGAGTGTGAGGTTATTTATTTTGCCGAATTGGAAAACTGGTGGTCTCTGAAGCGAACACTGCTCAGTTGAACGCTAAAGATCACAGCGCCCATTGCGCTGCTGTGCTGCACTCTATCGATGCTCAGGAGTCTTGTGGATGCGGTTTAAATGACACTGTGACAAACGATTGAGTGTGAAATTACACCGTATTTTTCCGCGCTAGCAGATGGCTGCACGGACAGCAAAGTCGTGTTTAAATCAAGTAGTTGACGCCCCAACGTTATGTAAAAGTATAATTACAAATGTTCAGCACCTGTTGGACACTGATGAGAGTGAGGACCAAGAAAAGAAGATGCAGTACAACCGTAGTTGCTAACCACCTGTTTTGCTAGATTGTGTTTCCAGACCTTAAGCCAGCAACTTTGGGTGTACATATTGATTAAGGGCGTGGGTTGGAGGGGAGGTAGGTACGGTAAAGTATGAAGACTACCAAAAGCTTGAGTTTTATGTGAATGTATTTATATGTTCAAATATTGAATACTGTATATTATAAACCCAGAATAAGAAAAAAAAAACCCCATCCTTGGAAATTATCTGAGCATGTTTATATATATATAGATTATCTGCATATAATACTTAATATAGATGTATCAGAACTGTGCTTTACGGCCTGGTCTAAGATGCGAATTGTATTCCAAAGCAGAGAGAGTGATAATCGATAGATTGCATTTGTATGCAAAAGTTGCAGGAAAGTGCATGCTACGCTAATAAGCAACTATGATCAGAGATCTGCCATCCAGTTGAAAGCAACTGAAGTCGTCCAAGAGCCAGCTGCCTCAGGGTGACGCTCACCATTGTACGGAGCTGTGAAAGCGTAGCAGCGGATGCATGTGTTCGGGCAGGGAGCTGTTTTAAATACACTGTTAAAAAATGAGTCGTGAGTTAAAAGATTTCTGTGCTAGCAGCTGCCTGCTAACTACCAACACGTAGTTGTTACATTAGTAGTTGCCCAACTTAATTACAATTAAAGTACAAAAATGTCAATCTGTGACACTGAGGGAAGGAGAAAAAAAGAGAATGCACAACACAACAGGTATTGCCAAACCCTTTTTATAGATTCATTGTTTCATGACAAGCAGCTTTGAACAAGACAATGATATTGAGCGGTGGCTGGGGGAGGTAGGGAGGAGGTAAGTATAACCACCAAACAGCATTTGTTCTTATTTATTTATTATATTAAAATTTGAACTATGTATCTTAAAAAACACTTAAAAAATAAAGAACATCCTGGAAAATATTAAAGCATTTTTATAAATATATACGCGTACCATACCCCACTGAACTATCACGTATATTATACCATCTGGAATATAATATATCTTGCCCAGGTATAATATATAATATATAGTATTTACAATTTAACGATGATATTAGTTGAACAATGATTTAAAAGCCGAACCTTGAAGAGAAGAACATGCGCAGTATCTATACTCCTATCTTATAGATATATACTATATATTAATAATATATAATATCTATATCTATATAATTATATTATATAATGAAAATGTTGCTTGTCTGTCCTGTCTAGAGAAATTGTCTTCCAAAGCAGAGAGTGTGTGATAAATCGATTTGCATTTGTATGCAATAGTGCAAGAAAGTGTTTAAACTATAGGCACTCATGAGATCTGCATCCCATGAAAGCAACTGACAAGTGTTCCAGAGGAGACCAACTGTTCATGTACTCACAGACTGAGTCGTGAGATAGCGAAGCGAGGTTGCATACCGAGGTTGAGCGGCATGGACGCACGGGGTTGGTTCCGGGATGGGGGCTAGGTGGCTTGCGGACCATAGCTGCCGGGAGGCTCGGACTGTCTCATGGGACAATGGGATAGTACCAGCGTCCCTTCTTCCAGCCACGCTGCTTTCAGTGCACCTCTGTGAGATGTCTTTATCCATGGTCCCTGTGTACATCTCTTAAAGGCAACAGAGCCAAAAACAGAGGTCAGAGCTGTCGGGATGAATTTAACTGTCTTTAGACAATTTATATTACAATGTGCAATAATAAAATAAATTAAAATGCTTTGATGGTAAAAGTAACAGGGCTGATGTACTGTAGGATGTACTTGTATGTTGACTTGTTTTTGAGGGGACTGTGTATATTAGGGTGTCTGATGTCAGTTCACAGTGTCATAATATACAAAACCCCATGATCACAAGTTGTAGCAACATTAATGATTTTTCTATGGTTCCGTGACTAAGATAGTACTCTCTCCCTCATTAAGGTCTGGATTATATATAGTATGAATAAATATAATACGATATAAAAAAAATATAATAATGTAATAAAAAATAAAAAAGAAGAAGATATTGTAAAACATTACAATTTAAAAATAACCATCTC
>NC_056601.1:25064646-25082146 GCF_018340385.1 Cyprinus carpio
AACCTTCCTGCAAAGCTACCTGAAAAACAATGTGCAAGTGTACCTGGACAAAAGCTGTTTTAATATGTTAATAAAAGTTAATTGATAAATAAAATCCATTTATGACAATATTTTTGAAAGCATCCTTACTTTTCAGCATATTTACACAAGTGCCTAAAACTTCTCACAGTACTGTAGCTTTGGAAGCAGGTTTCTTAAAATGTCTTGAAGACATTGCTACAGTTCTTCTGGATTTAGTTTGTCTCAGTTTAATCTGTTTCTTCATTTAATCACAAACAGATTCGATGATGGTGAGATCAGATCTCCATGTGGAGCATTGGATATATATATATATAATGAAATGTTGCTTCTGTCCTGTCTAAGAAATTGGTCTTCCAAGCAAGAGTGTGATAAATCGATTGCATTTTGTATGCAAAGTGCAAGAAAGGTGAAAACTATATGCCCTCAGAGATCTGCATCCATAAAGCAACTGAAGTTCCAGAGCCAACTGTTCAGGTACTCACCATACGGAGAGTGAAGCAGGTCATGTGTTTTTCGTGCCAGCTCGGTGTGGTTCCCGGATGGTGGGCTGTGTGGCTTGCGACTGCTGCTCGAAATCTGCTCTGGACACGTGGAAGTACAGCGTCCCATTCTCCAGCCATGCTGCTTCCAGTGCCTGGGAGATGTCATCGCCTGTCCCTGACATCTCTAAAAAGGCACACAACAAAACAGAGGTCAGCTGTGGAATGAATTTAAATGTCAAGACAATGATATTACAATGTGCAAAATAAATAAATAAAAAGCAAGATGTAAAAACAGGCCTGATGTACTGTTGATGTACTGTATGTTGATTGTTTTTGAGACTGTGTATAGGGTCATGAGGCTCATCCAGTTCCTAATCGTGACAAACACCACTGATCACAGTTTAGGAATAATTAAGATTTTTCTATGGTTCTGAAAGAAGTCTCTCTGACTCACTAAGGACTGATATTATTTGCAAAAAATAAATAAACAAATAAATAATAATAATAATAAGAAGAAGATATTGTAAAACTTTACAATTTAAAAATAACCATTATAATAACAATATTTATTCTTATTCTTCATCTTATATTATTATTATTATTATAATTATTATTATTATATTTTTCTACTTCAAACTTGTGAATTATGCAGTTTCAAAAAACCATAAATTCATCTATATAGATATATCTATATATATATATATATATATATATATATATATATATATATATATAATATATTATATATATATATATATTTATAAATCCCTAATTATTCCAAACTCATGGCCAGTAGGGTCTACACATGTTTGTTTGTAGGAAAATCTGCTATAATATAATACATAATGGTAATGTAATGTAATGTAATGTGATGTAATGTAACTTTAATATTTTATTATATTATGTGTTGTGCCATCCTCATAAAAGTTCTGGATGGATGTGGCGAGCCTCCATGTGTTGCCCTTAGGCTCTGGTAGCAAACTCTGAACATCCAAGCGTTGGAATTATGACATCCTGACCCAGGATCCATTTTCCTAACTTCAAACAGATTTTGCTGAGCATCACAACAGCAGGTAAACAAAAAAAAAATCTCCCTTCATGCCGACACTCTTTTGATTTCTCTACTGCTCTTGACATCTTCAAAACACAAGCTGACATTGCTTGAAATAGAGACTCAGACTGTCATTCAGAAGAGCGGTACCTCTAACTTTCTGACCACCTGACAAAGTTCAAGTGTTTTATTAGTTCATTTAAGTCCTCAAAGTTACTGAGATAACCACAATCTCAAAACACAGATTCAAACAAAATACAGTCAAAATGAGCTTAGTTCTAAAGAAACAGATCAAACTGAGGAAGACTAAATCTAGAATTAAATAGAATAATCTACAATTAGATTTAGTGTGACAATGTCTCCAAGATGCTTCAAGAAATCTACCTGCAAAGCTACCTGAAAAACTATGTGCAAGTGCACCTAGGGCAAAAGCTGCTTTAAACACAAAAGATGTTCACACCAAATGTTGATTTAATTTAGTTAATAGAAGTTAACTGATAAAGAAAATCTATTTATGGCATTATGTTTGACAGGCATCCTCATTTAAACAGCATTTTTAACAATGTGCTGTGGCGGTATCTCCAAGACACTTGAAGAAACCTTCCTGCAAAGCTACCTGAAAAAACAATGTGCAAGTGTTACCTGGACCAAAAGCTGTTTAATATGTTTAATAAAAGTTAAATTGATAAATAAAATCTGGACTTTATGACAATATTTTTGGAAAGCATCCTAACTTTTCAGCATATTTACACAAGTGCCTAAAACTTTCACAGTACTGTAGGCTTGGAGGCAGGTTTCTTAAAATGTCTTGAAGACATTGCTACAGTTCTTCTGGATTTAGTTTGTTCTCAGTTTAAATCTGTTTTCTTCATTTAATCACAAACAGATTCGATGATGGTGAGATCAGCATCTCCATGTGGAGCACCGTCTGTTTGTCAGACTGCTGTGCATTCAAAAAATCTCACTAGATTATTATTAAAATTAATGGCAAAAAATGAATGTTTGGAACTGATATTTTCTACTGACCACACTTCAGGAACAGTATAAATAAATGGCTTAAAACCATTTTTAACCAATGCAGATGGCCCTCTTAAATCAGTTCAATTCGTTGACAATAAAACACGGTTCATAAGCACCGCCTGACGATGATTTTCAATCATTAAAATTTCAGAGATCTGCTTCAGGGACTTCAGTCCTCAAAGCATCATCATAAACCTCCCAGCGTATGTCATTGTACACCTCAATACGCGCTGTGAGTGAAAACCACTCCAGTGCTGTTATTTGGGGGAGGAATTGAGTCCTTGAGGGGTGCAAATGAAGGCAGCGTGAGCGATCCGATGCCAGCGCTGATGAAATGTGGCCAGATAGGGATCGATACGTAGGATGGGTTTTCCATGGACTCAGGTTTGCGGTTGGGACACCTCAGAGTGACCTCAGGAGCAATGAGCTTGATATTTTTAAAGGAGCTGCAGAAGTGCGGCAAGTGTTTCACCAGTAACGAGGAGCAGGAAATTGATCCTGGAATGAGTACGAGTGGCCGGAATGCTGAGAACAGGACATTCTGACCTTTAACAGAAGTGCCAGGATGTCCAGAAGAAGGTTGTAGTTGCTCTGAGATTTCTCTTTCAGATCTCTGGAGAGATCAGAGTGTTTGAAGTTAATCAGAACAAAATATGGAGAAATTTAGCATTGCATTACCATTATAGTGAATGGGTGACAATTCCAAACAGCTAATAAAAACATCACAACAATGCCAAACATTTTGTTTAGAAACTCATTTGGATTGTAAACTGTGCTTGATCTGTGCATATTTCTCTCCTGATTCAGACCCAGACAAGCTTTTTAACTGGAAGAAGTGTTATTACAGGGGGGGGGGGGGCTATGGACTCATATTTTAGCTGGAAGAGTAACAATTTGTAGTTTTAAAAAAACACCTTAATGATGGTTTTGTTTCTTACAAACACACAGCTTTTGGGTTTACAAGAAGTTAATTGTGATGGACTAGAGTAATGTGGATTACTTGTGGATTATTGTGATTTGTTTTTATCAGCTGTTTTGGACTCTGATTCTGATGGCAAACCCATTCACTGCAGATGATCCACTGGGTGGGCAAGTGATAGAAGGCGTACATTGCTACAAATCTGTTTCCATGAAAAAAAAAAAAAGAATGAAAAAAAATTAAAAAAAATGATCTACATTTGAAATGTCAGCAAATATTCATTTTTTGGTGAACTTTTAGTTGATAATTTATTTAAAATTAGCATGAAGTCAAGTGGCTGAACACTGCAACAGTTTCAGTATATTCTTATACTAAGATATTTCAGTTCATTTCAGTCTTGTCAGAGATGATCAGCTGTCACTATGATGCATTTATTACCTTGTTTAAAAAGTCAAATGTTTTTGTGGAAAACTCTAAAAGCACCTTTTCAGCATCTTTGGGCCTAATGGACAGGCAGAGAGAAACTGCTGAGCATTGTATTACAGATCTGTAGCATTTGAGACTTGCTCTCAGATTTTAATCAGCTGTCCTTAAATAAAACAACGAAGAGCAGAGAGAAAGTAATTGACCGTGACATGGAACAGATCCTTTATAATAAAAACACGTCCTGTTTTACAGACTCTCGCTTATGGCGGGCGACCCTCCAGCCAAATATTCAAAGAAAATAAACATAAAAGACAAGTGGTCAAGTGAATATTAGCAGCAGCATTCAACCGCTATATCAGATGACACTATCAGCTTCAATTAGCTTAAAAACTCATTTTCCAGGCAGCAAGCCAAAAGTTTCAAGCCATTTAGATCAATTTGGAGTGGATCACCATCGCTACTCCAAGTTGAATACATTTGAATAAATTACATACTGTATATATTTAGGGCCTGACTGAACTGAACAGAAACTACATTGTATGTTTGGTGTGCTTTAATTTGTTCCATATATGTAGGTTAGTTAAATCTGCACCATTCTGATTAAAAGCGAAGAAAGAAGCCAAACTATTATCACTGTGGTATTATTAAGACAAATACAGGACCAGCTATGAGGATGCTGCCAAAAACCAAAGGCACTTTTTAAAAATTAGCATTCCTGCAAACACTCTTATGGCAATAGAGCTTGACTCAATAATGCTTGATTGCAAAGTAAAGAAATTGTCCTCTGGCATATTTATATCCCTTCAATGAGTTGCATGTCCTTAAAAGTAACATCCACCAATATGATTTAGGATAACATAAGTCTCAAAGAGCCAAACATTTGACTATTAAACTTTAAAAAGAAAGTTCACTTACAAATGAAATCATCATTTAGGCCCAATCCCATTTCTTCCCCTTAGCCATTCCCCTTTCCTGTCTCGATTCTCTTTTGGTTGCAGAGGGAGGGGTAGGGGTAAGGGGAAGGGCCATATAGCCCTTCAAACAAAGATTTTTCAGGACAACACTTCAAACGAAGTGTTTCAAATTATCTCAGCGTGAACCGGCTACAGCGGCAACATGACTGCCTGAGCGAACTAAAAGACACATAAATCTAAGCATTTTTGCCATTAAAGATTTTAAAAGTGAAAGAGACGTGACATGTGGCCAAGTATGGTGACCCATACTCGGAATTAGTGCTCTGCATTTATTCCATCCAAAGTGCACATGCACAGCAGTGAACACACACACACACCATGAACACACACCCGGAGCAGTGGGCATTTTTTGCTGCGGCGCCTGGGGAGCAGTTGGGGGTTTGGTGGCTTGCTCGAGGGCACCTCAGTCATAGTACTGAAGGTGGGAGAGAGCGCTTTTTACGTTCACTCCACCCACCCACAATCCCTGCCAGTACGAGACTGGAACTCGCAACCTTTGGGTTACGAGACCGACATTCTAACCACTGGGCCACAACTTTCCCCCAGTTGTTTTATGTTACATTCAATCGTGACATAAAACATTATTCATATTTGCGGTCATGATATTCAAAGAAATGTTTGTCACTAAAATTTGCTAAGGTCATATCATTACAGACTACACAATAGTGCCACAACGTATATGTTCATGTCTGATCAGGCGATAACCACCATAGACAATGATGGGGGACTAGTCCCCCCATAATTAGAGTTTATTAAAAACCTTTTCTCAAATACTGGCAAATCAAAAGCGAGAGAGAGGGAGGGAGAGAGAGACAGAGAGAGACAGAGAGAGAGAGAGAGAGAGAGAGAGAGAGAGATGGAAGTTGCATGTATGCGCGTCTGTGCATCTCTCTTTACAATGAGTGAGTTTACTTCAAAAAGAGCGATTCTATCCTTTCGTTGCTGGGAAATATAATGTTGCGATACAGTATTTAAACTGTTAAAAAATTCAGTTTGAAAGTCAGCTTTGATTGTTCCTAATAAACTGTTTAACTGCACTCACAAGTGAATATTAAATTATGTAGTGGGATAATTAAATATATTCTAAATAAACTACAAACATAAAATTATATACATTTATTTTGTCCTCACATTCTTTCTTGTAACTCATCCCTCTCAGTGACACAGCTGACTGAATGGCTCATTATGCAGCTCATTATGCAGCCCTTGTCTTCTCAGGTGTGAATTCATGATAGTTGACGCCTACTCGCATATGACTTTTACCAACAAAAAGTGTCTTCGAAAATTTTAATCAATACATTGTTTTCTGTCTGTGAGTGAGTAAACAAGATGATTTTCACATAATTTAGAAGGAAAAATTCTAGGCTACAAGCTCCAGTTCCCAAAAGTCCCGGGAACAAGTTTCTTTGCTCCTGGATGTGTAAGCTGCGCAATCTCCTATATATATTTATATATGTGTGTGTGTGTGTGTGTGTGTGTGTGTGTGTGTGTGTGTGTGTGTGTGTATGGTGTCAGTAAGCAGCACATTAATATAGAATAGTAAGGCTCTAACGCACACCAGTTTACAATGTATGATGATGTGTGATTGTATAGTAGTTGTGTCCCGATACTTAAGGGGATATGTTCACCCCTACCCCTTGATACTCTTTTAAAGGACAAGGGGAAGGGGTAGGCAGAGGGGTAAGGGAAGGGTAAGGGGTATAAAATACAATTGGGATTGGGCCCTACTTTCCCTCATGTTGTTCCAGATCCAAAAGATCAATTACAGAGTTTGACAAACAAGCTAACAACTTGACATTCATGGGGACTACAAAATGACTACACATAAGGCACAGTAAATACTTTGACATAAAAGTCAAGACCACAAACAGAACAACCACAATAATAAAGCTTTTCAACCAAACCAAATCATTTGGATTGGATAGATAAATTAATTTCCTTACAAACGGGTGCATAGTTCTTATTATTATTATCATCATCATTAGTTACATGATGCGTTTCTGGTCTCAAATTGTAGCTTTTTATTTCTTGTAAGTTTATAAATGTGTGAATTTGCATGATGGTTCTTTTCCATAACACTGAATGTGGTAACAAAGGTAATACAGAGTTGCTTATTATTATTAAGTCTCTTTCCGTCTCAGACTGTATTGGTTTAGGTATGGGTCTGTCATGTGATAAACAAACGACTTGAAAAACACAAAGACATGAGAGATGAACTAATCAATTCTTTTTCTGGCTTAGACTGCATTGGTTAAGATATGGAGCTGTCACGTGATGAACGAAATACTCGAAAAACCTGAAGACTCGAAACAGGTGAACTAATTTCAGTACAGAAGCCCTAGGATGTTGCACATGCGCGACTGAATCGAATCACTCACTACTCGAGACGACTCGTTCGTCCTGAGTCACATTAAAGATTTGTTCAAAATGAACGAATCGTTCAAGAACGACACATCACTAGCCGCTTTCAGTCGGGGAGGAATTAAAAGTGGAGACACCGAGTCAGACGCTTTCTGCTCCCGTTAGTGGTGCTCGTGCGGTGTTTGCATACTCTATCACAGATGAAGTGAAATAAATATTTGTCAAATACACAGACATTTCAGAAACGTTTTCATTAGCAACAGAAACACTTTTTTATACTGCTTATTACAGCACCGTCTGTTCATGAATAAATTTCAACATAAACATATACTATTTAAATACCAATAGATGGGGGTATATATGCTTTTATCAGTGTTTTTTGATAAAGGTGAATTAATATGACAGTGCGACTACACACACACACACACACACACACACACAAAAAGCATTTCTGTTATAAAAACACAGATTTGTGAGCATTGTTGAAATAAACACGCAACACACCTCGTGCTTGTCATCACAGAATCTAACCAATGAGAATAAAGCGTTTCGTCATCACGGCTTTCACTGCCAATTTTGAGCAACTGCAGTGCCTGACCTAGGTAGCTGGTCTCATTTTGCTCTTGCGATACTTTGATGGCACGTGTGATCGTAATTTCCGGGTGGACTGACAAAAATCAAGAGTGATTCCAGCAAATGCATATCTGAATGACTGCATTCAGTCTGACTGGAACTAGTGATTCCAACTTCTTACCATTTTTGTGCACAATATTCATCAGACTACAGCATCTGAGGCCATATCTAACAATTAAGATCATAAAACAATATGTTGAAACCATTTCAATTAATATGAAATTCATTATAGTATAATACACAAATTCATAAATGAATTTTAACAGCCAAATTAATATTTATTTGTGTGCCACACTTTCAATGCAACTATTTTACATTATGGTCATGCACATATTAATTTGAAGTAAACAAGCTCAGCCATGTAAGCTATGTTAAACAAACAAATAAACAAACAGATAAATAAACTTACTGTACATCAGTGACTACATAATCACTTAAACTATAGTATACAGTTAGCCCATTAGTTATTTTCGGACAGTCAGTGTTTCTGAAGTTTAAGCATGTCCTTGTATACTTTAGAAGCACTTTCTTTTTGTACTTTCTATACAAGGGAACTGTTTAAATTCAAAAGTTTAGTCTGAATATGCGATCAGGCCATGTCGTGTTCTGTTCCCAGTGTGAGGTGTCATTGGGCTCAAATCCAGATGACAGCAGGAGACGGTGTCCCCTCACCACAGGCCTGTTTGTAATTCATTAGTGTAACCCCATTAATAATCGGATGTGCGACTTATCCAGGCCCCAAAAGACAACATGCATTACTCCCAGCAAGGGCAACAGCACCAGAGGGCTTCACCCGCCCCACAGAGAATGTCCCGTTCCGGCCCAGCATCCCGAAAACTTATCCTGTACACTCGTGATCTCATTAAGTCAGCAGTTAGGGGCTGTGCTTTGGAGCCGCCACACGTCCTTGTTACAGCCCCACTGTTGTTCTGAACCTCTGCGACAGTGCGCTTTATGCCCCAGATGTCTTTCCAACAAAAGCTTCCCAATGCCTGCAGTCAGCAAAACACTTATTACTCGACTCCTGACTCAAGGGTTTCTCCCAAAGAAAAGCAATCAGCACACTTGGCAGAGACCGAGCAGCAAGTATCTGAATTTCACAAATCATATTCACACAGTCACTGTGGCCCAGAACGGCCATATTGGTTGTTATTTCAATGACACCGCACAACAGAGAAACACGCCAATGTGTGAAACATAAACTTGCTTTTCATGTGAATATGCAAATGCTGGAAAGGTTTTGTTGGGTTTGCACATCATTACATAGAAAATTAACTAACGACTCACACTAATTATTAAAGGGGTCATATGATGTTGATAAAAAAAAAAAAAAAAAAAAAAAAAAAAAAATATATATATATATATATATATATATATATATATATATATATATATATAAAAAAAAAAAACTTATTTTGTGTATTTGGTGTAATGAAATGTGTTTATGCAGTTTAAGGTTAAAAAAAACACACACAATATTTTCCACATAATGTACATTATTGTTTCTCCTATATGCCCCACCTTCTGAAATGCATATTTTTTTAACAAAGCTCATCGGTTTGAAAACCGAGGTGTGCTCTGATTGGCCAGCTATCCAGTGCGTTGTGATTGGCCAAATGTTTCAAGTGTCGGATGGAAATGTTACGCCTCTCAACATATACTGTTGTGCCGTGTCCCGGTCAGAACACCGGCATGACAGGACAAAAACAATAAAACCCATTAGAAACAAGGCAGTTGTTGCATCCAGTGGAGACATAATTACTGATTATAATGACTTATACTGTCTTTTTACGCATTGTGTTGCATATCGTGCAGAGTAAACATAAAACCATGTCTGCATTTGTGATTGGAGAAACGACAAACAATAAGTGCTACTCTACACTGATCAAAATCCGCATTTGAATCATCAGTGGCAAATCCTTTACATATGTAAACCTACTTACCTACCGTGAGTCAGAAGCACCAGACTCCATGAAATGGCGCCAGCGGAAACAGCGAGAATAAAAGGTACGCTTTCTTTCTTTGCGTGAACATTTGGGCGGCGTTATGCAAATCTTCCCACATAGTGACGCAGAGATGTTTCAGTGGGGCGTGGACAAGTCTTAACTTTTATAAAGAATATCTCTTTGGATTTGAGACATTAGTCTTTGCAACTTTACAGATCTTTTTTATGCACCAAGAGCTTGTAATACTCCAAAGAGAAAGGAAAAAAATGAAATCACTTCATATGACCCCTTTAACCATTCGTTATTAACATGATCTGCATTGCTTGTGACACAGACATGAATGATTATGGAGGTAATGATAAATGTTTACTTTTGACATGTTAATTAAAGTAAAATATGTTCTGCCTTCATTATTGGACAAAACCTAAGTTCGGAAGCCCTTCTCCAAATGAAGAACACTTTAGCATACTTTTCAAAAGAGCATTTAATACAGATATAATAATATTTTACATAATAATTTAAATATAAATAATACACTATAAATGATACTGTAAAATAATATACTTAAATTCAAACTGGATGTAATGTTTTCAGATGCTTAACTGAATAGTAATTGAGATTAAATAATGGTTTATAGTTGCAATTAGATGAATTAGCTTTAGAGTGTTTTGACATGCTTATGTAGGACTTAATGAAATCTTTATATGTAATCTCATAATTAGTTCTATTGTCTATGAAATATGATTAAAGTGTACAGCTGAATGTACTGACAAGCATTTATGATGACCTTGTATGCCATATATTTAATGTTGCAATTTAGTAGCTTACATTTAAAACCACATTCCTGAGGTTGTTCTATTAATTTCAGATCATTTAATGTCATTGCTTTTCTGGCTTTGCACATTCACACAGTGAATGTGTACGGCTGTCTCTGTGTGTGGGTGTGTGTGTGTGTATGTGTGTCAGAACATTGCTAGTTGCATGGCAGGGAAACAAGCGTGCATCAGCCCTGCCTAGCCTGATAAAAGCTGGCAGGCCAGAAGCATTTTACTGTTGGCCGTGATGCACCTGGAGAGATCCGTTCAAACGTGGTCAACTGGTTGCCAAGACTCTGTTCAATTATTCACTCCACCAATATCATGTTCAACATCCACAACTTCTAACATGAGATTTAAAGTAGATACACAATCTTGCATCAGGTCAACATTCACAGCGTCTGAATATGGAGGCTTTTGAAACATTCATATTTTACATTTATGCTGTTGGCTGTTCATTTACTATCCGTTCCTTCACTGTATTTGTAAACATTACACACACTCACAAAACATTAAGTCGCACTCTATTTTAAGGTGCAGTTCTCACTATTGGTATGGGGTGCTAGTGAGCATGCTATGGAGTATTATTATTATTTTTTTTTTTTGGTAAGCTTTGTCGAAATATACATATAAAAATACTTCAAAATGTGATTTTTTTTGGTGCAGTGTAATCAAAATACAGAGTGACCTACATTGCAAACTGCTTTGATGCTTAGATGGCTAGACGATTACATCAAACTTCCAGCCAAGGGAAGGTCGGGGTCAGGGAACAGTTCTGGGGCCAGTGACCCAAAAATTACCAAGCAAGCTAAAATGTCAGAAGAGAGTGCTGAACTTCTTGCTTCATTGAAAATGGACATTGCAACACTTTTTCCGTTACCTAATTTGCAGCATTACCAATTGGACTCAAATATAAGAGCTTTACTTTGTTGCATAGATTCTGTAAACGGACATTCTTGTCCAGAGGCGGACAGTAGTGAAGTATTTTTAATCTGCAGTAGAAATACTTTTGAAGTTTCAGTAATTTATTAGACTGTTTTTCTTAGGAAAATGTTAATTCAAAGCATGATATTTGTACTTTTTACTGCACTTCGTTTCATATTTAATATCATTTAATACTTAATTACATTAGAAATCTATAATTTCTTACTTTTACTCAAGTAAAAGTATTCAAATATTTACTTTAGTACAAGAAAGTACGACATTTTTTTAATGTTCTTAAGTATTAAAGGTAAAACAACAACGACAACTTTAATTTATGACATGTAGTGCAGTAAAAAGAGTGACATTATGCTTTGGAATGTAGTGAAGTAAAGTTCCCTATCTGTCGGTTACTACATGTTATGTCGAACAACATATGGGGTCTCACTTGGGAGGCCAATCATCTCTGAGTTTAAGGGAAAACGCCAATGTAAATAGTGGATGGCTAGTGGATTTTGCATGCTGAGCCACTCCCCATGCCTACGGGTATATAAGGCAACAGCATGCATCCACTCATTAGATTTTACGCTGAGGAACCGAGAACGTGTCTCTGTAACAGCGAATGGTTCAAGGTTGTGGCATGGGGACATAACGTCTCAGTTCCCTCCATCAGGGAAAGAGGGTCAATCCACCGCTCACCGCATCACTCACTGTCATAACCGAGACATTTTCCAAAGAAAAACACTTTGATAAACTACAAATACTTTTTAAATTTACTTGAGTAAAGTACAAATACTTCACTACTGTCCACTTCTGTACTTGTCACGATTCTGTTTAGTTAGTTTCATTATCATGGACTTTTAGTTTGTTTTCATTAGTTTCCTGCCTTCCTTTGATCAGGTTTCCCACTGACTTATCAGTTGTCCTGTTTTGTTTAATCTCACAGGTGTGTATCATTATTTCCCTCATTTGCTTGGTATTGAAGTTGCAGTCATTTCAGTGTTCAGTTGTCTGTTCTTGGTAATGCATGAGTTGTACTCTTGTGTCTCTATTTGTTAGATTTACCTTCTGAGTGTGACTTTATTAAAGTCTTTTTTAAGGTTTCATTGCTCTGCTTCAAGACACCTTTTCCTGAACCGGTGTCCAAGTACTCATTAAATATAGTAGTGAACCAATCTCTTAAAATTCCTCACAATTTCAAAGAGCATTTTCACTTCACAAATCTTTCAGCTTATGCCAAAAAATGAATAGCAATATGTTTACACCCTCACAAACCAACGAGACCTTTAAAATGTGGGCTGTAAAAGAGCATATTTCAGAAGTTTACCATTCCTCATACACATTTCTTTAGGTATGTGCACTTACATACTGTATTTTCAGTAAACGGCAATACATATAAATGCTGTGCTGCTTGGCAGTCGGCGCTGGATAAAAAAAATATTGAACTGGCATTCATTTCTACTCATATTAAGAACATAATATATTTTTGGGAAAAAAAAAAAAGACGAAGAAGAAAAACAGAAAACTGCACAGTTCCTGCACAAACAAGACACTAATGAGACAATAACAAGTGATTATGAGTGCATGAAAACAGAATGATGCACAGAAACTTTTCTTGTAAAGCATTTATTTTGAAGTGTTAGGCACAAATTATGTGAGATTTTAAATGATCTCCTCTATTATACTGTACACAATGTCAGTGTCAATATTATTTGAGGTTTCTTGCACATATTCTAGTTTAGCATGGTAAATATTATCTGACTGTGAAGTCTTTATAAAGCTGTTCTAATACAATGACAGTTCATAGTGATGCCATTCAAAAGTTTGGGGCTGGTAAACATTTTTCATGTCATCCAATATAAAATTATTATTATTATTATTATTATTATTATTATTATTTATTATTATTATTATTATTATTATTATTATTATTATTATGACATAACAGGTATTTAAGTGAAAAAGATGAGTTTTCATCATTGGTAGGGCTCAATGAGCCTCTGTATGACAAAAATATTCAAAGATAAGAGCCATCTCAAGAATAATTAACAATTTCAGTGCACAGTATTAGCAAAATGTTCATATTAGATCCATGCTTCACTGCACTCTTTTCAAATTAAATATTAGCACAGTTTAACGCCACGTGGACATCTTATTATACGCTGAAGTGGAATCGCTGCCATTCAGGGGCATGAGCTTTATTAAAATGCACAAAATTACCAACGCCCAACAGAGCTGTGTTTCTGTTTGCATTGTAATTCTGTAATTTGTGTGCAACATGGGCTCTTTCTGCTAATGTTATGTATTAAGTCTCCAGCCATTACTGAGACCTGCTGCTAATGAAGGCAGGTTGTGGGACTCCTGGATCCGACAGAAATGCTATTTAGTTCTCCTCTGCCTTCTCAGTGGTGAGACATCTCATCCTGATGTGAAATTAAACATTAATTATGAGGGAGAGGTGGGTTTATAGATGCTCACAATTAGAGCACACAGTCACAAGTCATTAACAGGGTCACGGTCTTGCAGAAAATAAATGTGTAAATATTGCCAGCAGATCTACTTATCCAAAGTATATTTCTTGTAATTAAACTCTGAGAATGTGGTTATATATATTTACATTTGTTTATATTAATGTGTTGAGATCTTCTCAGTCAGAATTGTGAGCTAATACACACACACACACACACACACACACATACAGTATATATATATACAGAGGTGGGTAGTAACGAGTTACATTTACTTCGTTACATTTAATTAAGTACATTTTTTGGGTAACTAATATTTTTGGAGTATATTTATTTTACTCTTACTTAAGTACATTTTTGGGGGAAAATCTGTACTTTTACTTACTGTGGGTGACGCTCCTCTCATTACTTTATCTTAATGCAATAAAAGTTATAAATGCTTCGGTTTTTTCCAAACGCGCCATCTACATTTCTCTGGGCAATGAGCGATGCCCATTCGCGAATGATTCATCCTTTTGAGTCAATTCTGCTCAAGGCAAGTCAACATTAGTTTGAATGATTTGATCAATTCCCGCCGCGTGCGCTGAGTCGTCTGAAGCTGTTCACTCAGAGTTGTAGCCCCCCCCCGCCCCGCGCGAAGGCCTGCGCTGTCGACTCAGAGTTGACACTGAAAAAGTTTAAGAACACCAGCGCGCGCTGAGTCGTCTGAAGCTGTTCACTCAGAGTTGTAACAGAAAGTTTAAGAACACCAAGAGTGTTGAAGACGTGGCTTTGGATCTGCACTGAATTGAAAGCAAATCTGAAGATCTTTATTAGATGAACACCGTGTGTGCTGTTTGCGGTTCAACAGGTATAACTTAGGCTACACGCGATTACAGTACACGATACCACTATGACATTAGTTTGTTGTACGTGTAACTTATAACAGAGGGGAGCCAAGTTGAATGCAGCTTCCAAAAGACAAAATATAGCCGATTAATATTTTCTATTTAATATTTAATATTTGATACAATCACAAATATTTAATATTTGATACAATCACATAGCCGTGAGAACATTCAGCGAGTCATGACATCAGCTGCTAAATTAAGATCTGCGTTCGCTATATATATAACACACATTTTATGTATATATCCAAATAAAAATAGACTATAGATATTCAGTATATGACCCAAAGCAACTAGTAACTAACTACTTGAGTAGTTATATTTATATTTTTTTTTTAATTTTTTTTTTTATTCGATACTTTTTTACCCTTACTCAAGTAACTATTCAGACTAGTACTTTTACTTTTACTTGAGTAAATATTTCTATAAGTACTTTTACTTGAGTACAGTTTTTGGGTACTCTACCCACCTCTATACATATATACTCTTTGTATGTATATATATATATATATATATATATATATATATATATATATACCTCATTCATTCTTTTAATTATTTATTTATTTAATTCCATGTTGGAACATAAAATACAGCTTAAAACATGAACAGCATCCTGTTTTAACTGTTTCTGCAATTAATTCAATTTAGAATTGCAAGATATCAACAGATTTGTGAGAAATAAACAGAACTGCAAAATACAAACATAACTGTTAGATATAAACTCAGAATTATGAGACATAAACATAATTGTGAGATATGAACTCAGAATTATGATATAAACAGAATTGCGAGATATAAATTCAAAATTCTGAGATAAAAACTGAGAATTGAGATAAAATCCAGAATTGCAGGATACTAAGAGAATAGTGATTCAAACTCAGAAATTGAAATAAACTCATAACTGCGAGATATAAACTCACAGTTCAGAGAAGAACAGCCAGCATTTTTAGATAAAAAGTCATTATTTCATGCCCGTGAAATAATAATAATAAAAGTAATAATAATAATTGTGAGATATAAACTCATACATGTGAGAAACTTGGGATTGCAAGAAAACTCACATTTCTGACTTTTTTCCCCCTCGCAATTCTGAGTTCATAACTCATAATTCTCTCTCCATTTTTGTGTTCTCACAAGTTTTTTTTTCTCTTTTTTTAATTATATATATATATATATATATATATATACAGTTTAAAATATGAATGTTGTCCTGTTTTATCTTTAGCAGATGAAAACAGTGCATCTGATCACTTAGAGCCTTGAGGAATCATTCATAAACGCTGCAGGATGAGATTTACCCTGATGTTTAATATGTTTGGTTTAGGGGTTTGTTTGAGCAGCAGTAATAGTGATGCATGCCCCAGCACATGCCACTAACAAGGAAATACATCACACAATGTCTGCCCCTCAGCTTGTTGTGAGCGCAGGGATGCAGATGAATGAGACAGTAAAAGATCTGACTATACTGTTCCTGTGAGAGCTGCACAGAGTTCCTGTCCATATCAATTAGAGTATATTACAAACCACAGCAAACATCAGAATATCTGTCCTCAGGTGCTTCACAGCAAGAATATCAGGCTCTGATGTTTAAAAATGTGACAAATGTGTAAATCTTCCTGTTTTGCTCTGACTGTCGAAACTTCTGTCACTTTCTGAATCAACAAATGTTGTGATGCTTTGATGATACATCATTACATAAGCCAATGCATGTTTTCCACACTGTTTTTCACTAAATAAATAAAAAAGAACACAATACTGTACTGACATATGGTTCTGATATGTCAGTACAGTATTCTATGGTCAAATATTTTTGCATTGAACTCTTGAACTCTTATGTTGACTGGAGTCTCAGCAAGGAATGTTTTACATTTGTACTACATCTGTTCTCATCTATTTTTTCTTGCATCACTCTGTGGTCTTATTTTACATTAAAAAATAACAACTCCAATTAATATTTCAAGTCCATTTATTTATGTATTCAGTAAGCATCATGTAATAAGTGGGGTAATGTACCGCCAGTCTTGCTTTAGCAAAGTAAACTCTAGGTGGGTCCAAACTGACTGTACATTATTTAGTACTAATAAACCACAATCATATCTCTCCATGTTAATTAAAAACCACAATCATATCTCTCTCCTGATTCATATGATATGGACTTTTCACTGGAGAAAGCATTAGTATAGATTATGTACTCATATTTTAGCCAGAAGCAACAGTTTGAAGTTTTAAAAAAAACAGCTTGATGATGGTTTTGTTTCTTACAAACACACAACTTTTTGCTTCTTAAGACATTATTTGATAGACTGGAGTGGTGTGGATCCACTGGTGAGCAAGTGATATAATAATACATTTCTCCAAATTTGTTTCTGTAAAGAAATAAACTCATCTACATCTTGGTTGGCCTGAGGATCAGAATATTTTCAGCAAATTTTTATTTTTGGGTGAGCTATTCCTTTAAGTTAAAATTGCACAGCTGTTATTTTTCTTCAGCACACACGTGTTGTGACTTCTACAGAGCTGTTTCCTTGCTAACAAGCCCTGAAATGAAAGCAAAGAGCTTCATAATGAGACAC